>NC_091157.1:2737775-2740275 GCF_040958095.1 Procambarus clarkii
GTCCTCACCCTACTTTGCAGGGTCATGGGTGGGAGGTAGGGGAATGCAATAGGTTGGCCAGAATCGGGCCCATTGCTCACCTTTAAAGAAAATCGGCACTCATTGCGACCACCATGAAGTCTGAAAGTGTGTTTTTTTTGGCAACAGTTTTTCATCTATTAAAAAATATTAAATATATTGACTTGCAGAGCCTTTTGGGCTTTGGGAACATCTACTCTGCTAAGAATATCTGGTCAACTCACTATGCTTTATTTATCCTTTTACACTATTTACTTCAATTCATCCATAACATCATCTCTTTCTTCATCTCATATACAGCATCATTTGCTTCATCTCATCCACGTCAGATTCATCTCATCCACAGCATCATCTGATTCATCTCATCCACAGCATCATGATTCATCTCATCCACAGCATCATCAGATTCATCTCATCCACAGCATCATCTGATTCATCTCATCCACAGCATCATCTGATTCATCTCATCCACAGCATCATCTGATTCATCTCATCCACAGCATCATCTGATTCATCTCATCCACAGCATCATCAGATTCATCTCATCCACATCAGATTCATCTCATCCACAGCATCATGATTCATCTCATCCACAGCATCATCTGATTCATCTCATCCACAGCATCATCAGATTCATCTCATCCACATCAGATTCATCTCATCCACAGCATCATGATTCATCTCATCCACAGCATCATCTGATTCATCTCATCCACAGCATCATCTGATTCATCTCATCCACAGCATCATGATTCATCTCATCCACATCAGATTCATCTCATCCACAGCATCATGATTCATCTCATCCACAGCATCATCAGATTCATCTCATCCACAGCATCATCACCCACAGCCCCCCCCCCACATTAGCGTCACAGAACCATAAGAATACAATAAAATGAACACAAACTTGCTAAGGAAAACGGATTCATTTCCACACACTAATCGTATTACCATATTTTATCACACAAAGTTCCAGAAATCTTCGTCAGTTTGGCTCTGAAATTTCCAATTTGAAGTTAAAAGATCTCCTCATTTTGTCACTCACTTTCTCCATGAATTAAGAGACTTCCAAAGTTAAAGCATAAAGTTTGTTTGTTTGTTTGTTTGTGTGTGTGTGTGTGTGTGTGTGTGTGTGTGTGTGTGTGTGTGTGTGTGTGTGTGTGTGTACGTGTGTGTGTGTACGTGTGTGTGTGTGTGTACTTACCTATTTGTACTCACCTATTTATGCCTGCAGGATCGAGCATTGACTCTTGGATCCCACTGTGTGTACTCACCTATTTGTACTAACCTATTTGTGCTTGCGGAGGTTTGAGCTCTGGCTCTTTGGTCCCGCGTCTCAACTGTCAATCAACTGGTGTACAGGTTCCTGAGCCTTTTGGGCTCTATCATATCTACACTTGAAACTGTGTATGGAGTCAGCCTCCACCACATCACTGCCTCATGCATTCCATTTGTCAACCACTCTGACACTAAAAAAGTTCTTTCTAATATCTCTGTGGCTCATTTGGGCACTCAGTTTCCACCTGTGTCCCCCTAGTGCGTGTGCCCCTTGTGTTAAATAGCCTGTCTTTATCTACCCTGTCGATTCCTCTGCCTCCTCTTGGGTTGCTGGTCTGATCAATCAGGCTGTTCGATGCTGCAGATCGCAGCCAGACGTACAAGTCATTACTGGATTAGGCACTTCACCGCCTTCCACCTGACCACACCCACGGCCCAGGCACTCTACATCACTCCCTCCCACAGCAACTCCCACCCACTACCACTCCCATGTAACATTCATGACAAGTCAGGAGAAGCAGTAATGTCACTGGCAAAGTCCTTAACCAGTTCATTGCATCACCCGCAGGAACTGACCCCACTGTGGGTGGGCAGAGTGGGTGGTCCTCTATTGCCATGGGTGCTTCGTGGGTCATTATGGGTGGTTTGACGGGTGTGGGGATAGGTCAGGTGTGTGGGGATAGGTCAGGTGTGTGGGGATAGGTCAGGTGTGTGGGGATAGGTCAGGTGTGTGGGGATAGGTCAGGTGTGTGGGGATAGGTCAGGTGTGTGGGGATAGGTCAGGTGTGTGGGGATAGGTCAGGTGTGTGGGGATAGGTCAGGTGTGTGGGGATAGGTCAGGTGTGTGGGGATAGGTCAGGTGTGTGGGGATAGGTCAGGTGTGTGGGGATAGGTCAGGTGTGTGGGGATAGGTCAGGTGTGTGGGGATAGGTCAGGTGTGTGGGGATAGGTCAGGTGTGTGGGGATAGGTCAGGTGGACTGGCAAATGTTTAGCCAGTCACTCTGAAGTGGAAACGATCTAACATTTGCTTCAAAGAACGTTGCAAGACAGGGTAAGGGATTGGAACATGTGTTGTGGGGTGAGGCAGGTGTTGTGGGGTGAGGCAGGTGTTGTGGGGTGAGGCAGATGTTGTGGGGTGAGGCAGGTGTTGTGGGGTGAGGCAGGTGTTGTGGGGTGAGGCAGGTGTTGTGTGGGAGGGGC
>NC_091157.1:2745275-2787775 GCF_040958095.1 Procambarus clarkii
AGAAAAACCCCGATTGATATTTTCATTTTGGCGTATGCTGAAAAATCGAATAAATCCAGTCTGAAAGGTTTGGATACGTCTTTGGACGATTGTTTAGGTGTTAGTGAATACAGTAGTATCGTGAGGGATTCACGAGATGCATTCGCGAGAGTGAACGGGGTGATCGAATACATCTCTCTAACGGCTCTGAATACTAAACTAGTCGAAAGGGTGCAGACTACGATCTTCAGTTTGGAAATGCTCGTTAGCTTCACTCTGAGCCTCTGTGCCACATCTACAAAGACCACTCAGAGTGCTCCTACTACTCTGGACGGCATTCCGAGCCCTCTAACTGCTTCAGGCGGCTCTTCCTGCACTCCAGAAGGCCCTCCAAGCCCCGTTACCAGACTCACAGCGTCGTACCCAGTAGCCCACGAAGAAAAGGAAAAATGTTTCCGTTTTAGAGTAAAAAGCAACTGCCGGAAGTGCTTCATTAGTTGGACCTTCTATGACAACTGGGGACAGGAGTACCAGGGCTAGGCTGAGATCGACGATAGCTCATATCGTCCAGCAAACAGCCGATCCTTCACCCGAGTGATAGACAGTACTCACCACCCGGATGCCGCCACGAGACCTCCGTCCCAAAGCTATACTTCCACGAGGCGGATCCGTTTTTCTAATGCTAAAATTGTCGTTATTACTTTGGCCTTATCGCTGTGTGCGCTTATCGCCGTAGTGAGTCTGGCTTACGTTATACACACCTACGTCATTTATATTGTGCTCGCCTTTTGCGTAGTAATAATAGTGCTGTTGATAATACTCATGGGTTATTGCAACAAGTATTAGGGTACACAAGAGGAGACTAGTTGGGCTTCTCTTCCTAATTCTCTCTCTCGTTTCTGGTGGAGTGGGTGATGGTGGTTGTGGTAGTGGTGGTGGTGGTGGTGGTAGCGTTTACCTGAGAGTTACAACGGGGAGGCGAGGCTAGTTCATGCTGGGTCTACTAGCGTAGTATAGTGATTTGCCCTTCACAACGGATTTAATGACGTCATACTAGGTCAACAGGGCCTCATGACGTCATGGTTTTTACAACAGGGCCTCATGACGTCATGGTTGTTACAACAGGGCCTCATGACGTCATGGTCGTTACAACAGGGCCTCATGACGTCATGGTTCTTACAACAGGGCCTCATGACGTCATGGTCGTTACAACAGGGCCTCATGACGTCATGGTCGTTACAACAGGGCCTCATGACGTCATGGTCGTTACAACATGGCCTCATGACGTCATGGTCGTTACAACAGGGCCTCATGACGTCATGGTTTTTACAACAGGGCCTCATGACGTCATGGTCGTTACAACAGGGCCTCATGACGTCATGGTCGTTACAACAGGGCCTCATGACGTCATGGTCGTTACAACAGGGCCTCATGACGTCATGGTCGTTACAACAGGGCCTCATGACGTCATGGTCGTTACAACAGGGCCTCATGACGTCATGGTCGTTACAACAGGGCCTCATGACGTCATGGTCGTTACAACAGGGCCTCATGACGTCATGGTCGTTACAACAGGGCCTCATGACGTCATGGTCGTTACAACAGGGCCTCATGACGTCACATGAGGGCCCTGAACGCCAGCGGACTGGTTAAACTGACCAATATGATAACTGCCCAGTTTGCATATCTCTGTAAACTGTCGAATACCTGCAAAGAGCTCAGGTAACAGCGAACTGCATTTAACTAACAACCTAACTGCATTCAACACGCAAACAACGAACTGCATTTAAAAAACAACAGCATTTAACACACAATGAACTACATTCAACAAGCAAACAACTGTATTTTAACAACCAAACAACGTACTATGTTTAATAAGGAAACAAATTAACGATGCGACTGTAAAATACTATAAAATTAATTAATGTAATTAGTAGTTATGAACATTAGTTATATGGGTGTTTTGTTAAATGGGACTTAGCGCTGACCTCGCTTCAAGCAGGTCCGCGTTCGATCCCTGATGGTCCAAGTGGTTGAGTCCGTCCTTCTATCCCAGCACCTGTCCTGGCCTCGTAGTCATGAGTTATAATGTCTATTCTGGCCTCATAATCCTCCTCCTGCCTTCAAGATGTTTTAACGTCTTAAAACACAGCCAGTAACGTCAAGTAACGTCTTAAAACACAGCCAGTAACGTCAAGTAACGTCTTAAAACACAGCCAGTAACGTCTTAAAACACAGCCAGTAACGTCAAGTAATGTTTCAAAACACAGCCAGTAACGTCAAGTAACGTCTCAAAACACAGCCAGTAACGTCAAGTAACGTCTCAAAACACAGCCAGTAACGTCAAGTAATGTCTTAAAACACAGTCAGTAACGTCAAGTAACGTCTTAAAACACAGCCAGTAACGTCAAGTAACGTCTCAAAACACAGTCAGTAACATCAAGTAACGTCTTAAAACACAGCCAGTAACGTCAAGTAACGTCTCAAAACACAGTCAGTAACATCAAGTAACGTCTTAAAACACAGCCAGTAACGTCAAGTAACGTCTCAAAACACAGCCAGTAACGTCAAGTAACGTCTCAAAACACAGCCAGTAACGTCAAGTAACGTCTTAAAACACAGCCAGTAACATCAAGTAACGTCTTAAAACACAGCCAGTAACGTCAAGTAACGTCTCAAAACACTGCCAGTGACATCAAGGAACGTCTTAAAACACAGCCAGTAACGTCAAGTAACGTCTCAAAACACAGCCAGTAACGTCAAGTAACGTCTCAAAACACAGCCAGTAACGTCAAGTAACGTCTCAAAACACAGCCAGTAACGTCAAGTAACGTCTTAAAACACAGCCAGTAACGTCAAGTAACGTTTCGAAACACAGCTAGTTGAGTTACGACTCAAAAGTTACTTAAAAGTTATGACTTAAATCACTTAAGCTGCTGGAGGAGAAAACCCACTTTTTACACACGTGGCTGCAAGATAAGAGACTCGAGTCGTTCTTATAGCTTATATCCGGCTCAATATAAACATTTCTTCACTATTACCAACTTTAAGATTGAGGGTTTGAAGTGTGATGATTGGTGATTAGGGTTCAGAGGCTCGTTTCCTTGTTCCATGTAATTTTATCGTGTGTTATGTAAATTATAAAGAATTTTTTTTATCGTAGGATTGATGATAAAGTTGGCGGAATTGCACTTTGCTGGGTCGGAGTTCAATTCCCGATGGTCCAGGTAAATTGGGTATCGTTCTTTCACTCTGTCCATATCCCAGCTTCTTATCCTCGTATCGTAGTTTTTTTGTCATCATATCCAAGTTCTTTTGTATTCATTTCCTAGCTCCTTGTCCTCATACTTCAGATTCTTGTCCTCATACCCCAGCTCCTTGTCCTCATATCCCAGCTCCTTGTTCTCATTCTCCAGCTCCTTGTCCTCATATCCCAGCTCCTTGTTCTCATTCTCCAGCTCCTTGTCCTCATACCCCAGCTCCTTGTCCTCATACCCCAGGTCCTTGTCCTCATACCCCAGATCCTTGTCCTCATACCCCAGCTCCTTCCCACTTATATCCTCCTTACAAGTGCCGTAAAGTCGTACTGACACGAGTCTTCCTACTCTTAAGTGCCTCACTCTTCGACATTTTCATATCTGGGACGCCGTGTGTTGAATATTTTAACTTGTGCCAGAACAAACAGGTCACTGGCGCCACGCAGATAATAATTGTCTAATCTTTAGCCTCCGTTAGTACACATTTCACCAATGCTGGACAAGTAGGAGATGAAGCAGAGATGGATGAAAGCGAACATAACCGGCTATTGCCCCATCAACCTAACACTAATCTAGCTATTCAAGCTATTCAATCCATCCCCCAGACCACCTTCGCCAGACCACCTTCAGATCTCTCTCCCTAGGAGGTCTAGACGAGGTTCCCTTCAGGTAGGTCTCCAGGTGAGGTGGTTTCAGCCTTACAAGCTACGCCACCAGCCCCTACAAGGCGCCGTAGCGACAGTGGTGGCCGTCTCCTCAAAGGTTGGAGGTGTTTATATCAAGAGTTCATGAACCCCTTTCTCCAACACCTTTTGTTGACGCCTTTTATTATTGTGTATCTAGCCTACTGACACCTTAACCCCCCACCACCACTTTCATTTCTTAAGAACACACACACGTCTCTTATGCGTGTGTAGCACGGGCTCGCCATAGCCCGTGCTACTTGGAACTTTGTGTTCCAGGTTGAGAATCTTAAGCAACAACATCTATCACAAGCTGAATTTTCATGGGAATTTTTGTCAAAACATTTTTCTTATCGAATAATTAAGCTTTCAATTATATATTATTTGAATTTTATTACAACTGAGTTGAAAGTTACATAGAAATTTGATCAAACCTAACCTACATAACCTATCCTAATCTATCTTAATTCAAGTAATTCATTTGGAAAGATATATTTGAAAATAACGATAATACCCTGTTTGTTAGGCAAATTAGGCCTTGCTTTTATATATATATATATATATATATATATATATATATATATATATATATATATATATATATATATATATATATATATATAAACAGAGCTAGCAACATTCTCTAAAAAGGCAAAAATTAGTGAATGAACAGTTACGTTGAACTTGTTGTTCAACGCGGTTCTCGTTTTCATGTTCACTTGCAATGCAATCACCATCAGAAAGTTCAAAACGGCAGCCATTAATCATCAGAATGTTCAACAATAGAACCATTAATCATCAGAATGTTCAACAATACAACCATTAATCATCAGAATGTTCAACAATACAACAAATAATCATTAATGTTCAACAATACTGCCATTAATCATCAGAATGTTCAACAATACTGCCATTAATCATCAGAAAGTTCAATAATGATCACTACCTAAATCCCCCCCCCTTTTATTTATATATTTATATGAAGCTAGGCGCCCCCTGGCGGGCTCAAGTCTCTCCTCCACAGATCTTAATTTAATTCAAATTCTCAAATATGGAAAAAATCCCAAAACGGAAATGACGAGAGAGAGAGAGAGAGAGAGAGAGAGAGAGAGAGAGAGAGAGAGAGAGAGAGAGAGAGAGAGAGAGAGAGAGAGAGAGAGAGAGAGAGAGAGAGAGACACTAAGATAAGCGGGCACTAATTGGCACCTGGCCGGGGGGGGGGGGATTTACCCATGACCAATGTAAACAGATATACAGGTTCTTGGAGTGAGGAAATGTTTGCATTGTGGAGACATTTCCTCTCTATATACAGTGGTCACTCTGATACACCACTGGAACACTGTCTATCACTGTGTAGTTACAGCACAAACAGACCACTGGAACACTGTCTATCACTGTGTAGTTACAGCACAGACCACTGGAACACTGTCTATCACAGTGCAGTTACAGCACAAACAGACCACTGGAACACTGTCTATCACAGTGTAGTTACAGTACAAACAGACCACTGGGACACTGTCTATCACAGTGTAGTTACAGCACAAACAGACCACTGGAACACTGTCTATCACTGTGTAGTTACAGCACAGACCACTGGAACACTGTCTATCACAGTGTAGTTACAGCACAAACAGACCACTGGAACACTGTCTATCACTGTGTAGTTACAGCACAGACCACTGGAACACTGTCTATTACAGTGCAGAGTTACAGCACAAACAGACCACTGGAACACTATCACTGTGTAGTTACAGCACAAACAGACCACTGGAACACTGTCTATCACAGTGCAGAGTTACAGCACAAACAGACCACTGGAACACTGTCTATCACAGTGCAGAGTTACAGCACAAACAGACCACTGGAACACTGTCTATCACTGTGTAGTAACAGCACAAACAGACCACTGGAACACTGTCTATCACAGTGTAGTTACAGCACAAACAGACCACTGGAACACTGTCTATCACAGTGTAGTTACAGCACAAACAGACCACTGGAACACTGTCTATCACAGTGTAGTTACAGCACAAACAGACCACTGGAACACTGTCTATCACAGTGTAGTTACAGCACAAACAGACCACTGGAACACTGTCTATCACAGTGTAGTTACAGCACAAACAGACCACTGGAACACTGTCTATCACTGTGTAGTTACAGCACAGACCACTGGAACACTGTCTATCACTGTGTAGTTACAGCACAAACAGACCACTGGAACACTGTCTATCACAGTGCAGAGTTACAGCACAAACAGACCACTAGAACACTGTCTATCACAGTGTAGTTACAGCACAAACAGACCACTGGAACACAGTCTACCACAGTGCAGATTAACAAACCAAATAAGATGTCAACTAATAACTAACAACGCATAATTTGTTCAACTCAGCGGACATAACTTTACTGAAGCCAACATACGAGTCATAAATACTCATCCGCCGAGAAAGACTAAAATGAGTAACACTTAGCGAGCCGGATAGAGCCTTATAGAGCCCAAGCAGAAATGGGCTCTAAGCCTATTTCAGCCTTTCTGCCAAAGCCCATTGTTCCTCCTCACCCAAACAAGTGGGGGCTGAGGGCTAACGACATTCACACAACATTCCAGTCACATGCAGGCGAGGAGTCACAATAACGTGGCTGAAGTATGTTGACCAGACCACACACTAGAAGGTGAAGGGACGACGACGTTTCGGTCCGCCCTGGACCATTCTCAAGTCGATTGTGAATCGACTTGAGAATGGTCCAGGACGGACCGAAACGTCGTCGTCCCTTCAACTTCTAGTGTGTGGTCTGGTCAACATTCCAGTCACATCCATTTTAATATTCACGTCAGGCAGAGAGGCCAAGCTCCCACTCCCCCCAAAAATATAGTTATTATATGCAAAGATGAGAATAATTGTAGCGTAACTCAGCCACAAACACACTACTGGTGAGGTGTGATTTGTTGAACTGTGAAGCAACACATTCAGAGGAGTCATGTTTAACGAGACTCACATAACTCATCGACACTGCGCTCGAAGGTAAGATGGAGAGCGATGGGTGCGCTGCATCTTCCATGACTGTCGGAAAGACTTTGGTATCTTCCAAAGGATACCAAAGCAAGTGCTTTGAGGTACAAGTATTAGGGAGTGCCAGAGCAGGTCCCCCGGTAGTACAGGTGGGCTCGTTCACTTGGGCTGGACGGTAGAGCGACGGTCTCGCTTCATGCAGATCGAAGTTCAATCCCCGACCGTCCACAAGTGGTTGGGCACCATTCCTTCCCCCCGTCCCATCCCAAATCCTTATCCTGACCCCTTTCCCAGTGCTATATAGTCGTAATGACTTGGCGCTTTCCCAATGATAGTTCCCTCCCTCCAGGAAATAAAAGATAACCTTCCGAGTGTGTGAAATGACCTACCGTATCCCTGGGGCGATCCTGTACTTTCTGAGAATAACCTTTCGTACCCTGCAAGGGAGACCTTCCGTTTTCTATAAGAGGATGGAAAGATGAATAAACCTTTTCTGAAGTCAGAACTCAAAGGAAACACCTCTGGCCTGCGTTGAACAAGCGGTACTTGTACAGGTCATGTACAGCAGTACACACCTGTAGAGATAGAAAGCAAACTACGCTATCAGTAGGGCAATTTAATCCATGCAAGCGTGTTTACAGTCTTGTACAGCCACTAACAAGCATAGCGTTTCCGGGCAGGTCCTTAATCCTATTTTCCCTTGGAATACGACTTGCCAAATCGTTTAACAACCAGGTACCCATTCACTGCTGGGTGGACAGAGGCTACAGATAAGGGGTCAGATTCACGAAGCAGTTACGCAAGCACTTACGAACCTGTACATCTTTTCTCAATCTTTGGCGACTTTGTTTAAAATAATCAAACAGTTAATGAGCTCCGAAGCACCAGGAGGCTGTTTATAACAATAACAACAGTTGATTGGCAAGTTTTTCATGCTTGTAAACTGTTTAATAAATGTAACCAAAGCCGTCAAAGATTGAGGAAAGATGTACACGTTCGTAAGTGCTTGCGTAACTGCTTCGTGAAACTGGTCCAAGGAATGGCGCCCAGTCAATCGGCTAGGATACGAGCCTAGGCAAATGGCTCGCGAAGCCCTAGGTGAGTGCTTTACCACTGCGCCATGGGGACAGCTATGGCTTATCACCCATTGTTGTACAAATCGCGACCCGTTATCTATTTAAAGGCACCGTTATCTCTGTTTAATTGTCATAAAAAAAGTAAGTTTAATGTGTAAACACAGTGTAAATAATGCTTGAGCCCAGCGGGAAGGTTGGTACGCCGGGTTGCCATGACAACGAGGCACAGGGCGCCCAGCAGGAGGCGACGCTGGGTCACCCAAACATTGTCTTATTTAGCCACAGAAACCAACTTTATTCACACGTTTTTGTGCTGTTAGTTTGATCACTGATACTTACTTCCCACGATACGACACTCGGGGTATACGAACAACTGTCCGTTTAGCCTCAAAAGTGACCAGATATTGAGGAGTTCTGAACATAAACAAAAGATTACAATGTCAGGCGTACCAACCTCTAGGCAAGCGAAGAGGATTGAAATAGAAAACGAGGTATTTCTGCAAGCTTGCGAGGACAAGGAGCTGGGATACGAGGACAAGGAGCTGGGATACGAGGACAAGGAGCTGGGATACGAGGACAAGGAGCTGGGATACGAGGACAAGGAGCTGGGATACGAGGACAAGGAGCTGGGATACAAGGACAAGGAGCTGGGATACGAGGACAAGGAGCTGGGATACGAGGACAAGGAGCTGGGATACGAGGACAAGGAGCTGGGATACGAGGACAAAGAGCTGGGATACGAGGACAAGGAGCTGGGATACGAGGACAAGGAGCTGGGATACGAGGACAATATCGTAACTGCAGATTGAGTTAGGATATTGCTTCATACAGCACCTCATTCATTCATACAGCGACTCATGCATTCATACAGCGACTCATGCATTCATACAGCGACTCATGCATTCATACAGCGACTCATGCATTCATACAGCGACTCATGCATTCATACAGCGACTCATGCATTCATTCAGCGACTCATGCATTCATACAGCGACTCATGCATTCATACAGCGACTCATGCATTCATACAGCGACTCATGCATTCATACAGCGACTCATGCATTCATACAGCGACTCATGCATTCATTCAGCGACTCATGCATTCATACAGCGACTCATGCATTCATACAGCGACTCATGCATTCATACAGCGACTCATGCATTCATACAGCGACTCATGCATTCATACAGCGACTCATGCATTCATACAGCGACTCGTGCATTCATACAGCGACTCATGCATTCATTCAGCGACTCATGCATTCATACAGCGACTCATGCATTCATACAGCGACTCATGCATTCATACAGCGACTCATGCATTCATACAGCGACTCATGCATTCATACAGCGACTCATGCATTCATACAGCGACTCGTGCATTCATACAGCGACTCATGCATTCATACAGCGACTCGTGCATTCATACAGCGACTCATGCATTCATACAGCGACTCGTGCATTCATACAGCGCCTCATGCATTCATACAGCGACTCGTGCATTCATACAGCGACTCATGCATTCATACTTAAAGCTGCTTGACAAATATGCTGTCCCTTGCAATGGAAATACACGCTTCCTCCCTCCCCCCCCCCCCCTTCCCACCATCACCACTTGGCTCCATTCCAGGGATCCGCGGCCAGATTGAACCAGTTACCTAGTTCTGTCACCTTCCATGTTGTATACAGGACCGACCAGAGCGTTCAAAATGCGACGTATTAGTGGAGACTATAGCATTGTAATGTTGACGATTGGCATGTCTCTGGCTTGACAGGTTTGGTGGGTTGTTGGGGTTGGTATGTTGTTGGATGGGAATCATTCCTCCCCCCCCCTCCCTCACCCCCATGGTACGCGACCCCCCCTCTCTCTCACGCTACTCAATCCCCATCACTCAATGGTACTCGCACTATACTGGTGAAGAACGCACGCACTCACACACGCAAGCATTCACGCATGCACGAACGCACGCCCGTTATTCACACACGCACGCACATATGCACACACGCATGCACATATGCACACACGCATGCACATATGCACACACACACACACACAGGGGCCTCGTAGCCTGGTGGATAGCGCGCAGGACTCGTAATTCTGTGGCGCGGGTTCGATTCCCGCACGAGGCAGAAACAAATGGGCAAAGTTTCTTTCAACCTAAGTGCCCCTGTTACCTAGCAGTAAATAGGTACCTGGGAGTTAGTCAGCTGTCACGGGCTGCTTCCTGGGGTGTGTGTGTGTGTGTGTGTGGTGTGGAAAAAAAAAAGTAGTTAGTAAACAGTTGATTGACAGTTGAGAGGCGGGCCGAAAGAGCAAAGCTCAACCCCCGCAAAAACACAACTAGTAAACACACACACACACACACACACACACACACACACACACACACACACACACACACACACACAGGTCGCCAGACCTGTCCCCTGAAGCTCATATCAAGAGGATAACAGCAGCAGCATATGCCAGGTTGGCTAACATAA
Source organism: Procambarus clarkii (assembly GCF_040958095.1). Classification (NCBI taxonomy): domain Eukaryota; kingdom Metazoa; phylum Arthropoda; class Malacostraca; order Decapoda; family Cambaridae; genus Procambarus; species Procambarus clarkii. The sequence goes on from NC_091157.1 coordinate 2,755,769, forward strand.
GAACGGCCTTTAGAAACTTGTGTAAGGAATCTTTCAGAACATTATATACCACGTATGTCAGACCAATCCTGGAGTATGCGGCTCCAGCATGGAGTCCATATCTAGTCAAGCATAAGACTAAACTGGAAAAGGTTCAAAGGTTTACCACCAGACTAGTACCCGAGCTGAGAGGTATAAGCTACGAGGAGAGACTACGGGAATTAAACCTCACTTCGTTGGAAGACAGAAGAGTTAGGGGGGACATGATCACCACATTCAAGATTCTCAAGGGAATCGACAGGGTTGATAAAGACAGGCTATTTAACACACGGGGCACACGCACAAGGGGACACAGGTGGAAACTGAGTGCCCAAATGAGCCACAGAGATATTAGAAAGAACTTTTTTAGTGTCAGAGGCGTGGATAAATGGAATGCATTAGGAAGAGATGTGGTGGAGGCTGACTCCATACACAGTTTCAAGTGTAGATATGATAGAGCCCAATAGGCTCAGGAATCTGTACACCTCTTGATTGACGGTTGAGAGGCGGGACCAAAGAGCCAGAGCTCAACCCCCGCAAACACAACTAGGTGAGTACAACTAGGTGAGTACACACAAACACACACACACACACACACACACATGGGGGCCTCGTAGCCTGGTGGATAGCGCGCAGGACTCGTAATTCTGTGGCGCGGGTTCGATTCCCGCACGAGGCAGAAACAAATGGGCAAAGTTTCTTTCACCCTAAGTGCCCCTGTTACCTAGCAGTAAATAGGTACCTGGGAGTTAGTCAGCTGTCACGGGCTGCTTCCTGGGGTGTGTGTGTGTGTGTGGTGTGGAAAAAAAAAAAAAAAAAAAAAAAAAAAAGAAGTAGTTAGTAAACAGTTGATTGACAGTTGAGAGGCGGGCCGAAAGAGCAAAGCTCAACCCCCGTAAAAAAACACAAACACAACTAGCAAACACACACACACACACACACACACACACACACACACACACACACACACACACACACACACACACACACACACACACCCACACACACAAACACACACACAAACACACACACAAACACACACACAAACACACACAAACACACACACATACACACAGGATATACACAACAGCAATTAGACTGCAAGAAACCAGTGACAATTAGTGAGATAAGATGGCCCCAGCAACAGAAGTTGTCTGAGAGTGAACAACAGTGAAAACAGAAGAACAATGGGACTTAACGACACACGAATCCGGGCCAAACAGAGACGAATACAACAGAAGAAGAGAGAGGGGTTTATATATGTGTACATATATTATATATATATATATATATATATATATATATATATATATATATATATATATATATATATATATATATATATATATATATATCCGGTCCTCGACCAGGCCTCCACCCCCAGGAAGCAGCCCGTAGCAGCTGTCTAACTCCCAGGTACCTATTTACTGCTGGGTAACAGAGGCATCAGCGTGAAAGAAACATTTTGCCCATTTGTCTCCGCCTCCACCGGGGATCGAACCCGGAACCTCAGGACTACGAATCCGAAGCGCTGTCCACCCAGCTGTCAGGCGCCCTTGACAGATGGGTCAAGATTTGTTCTGCAGATATTAAACAAGGAGAAAAAAAGGGCCACAAGACGTGAAGAGTTGAGATGGGGACAGGCAGCCAGCAGTGACCATCCGAACGGCCGAGTGAGAGTAGTTTAGAATCATCAAACAACACAGAATACAGGAAACAGGAGGGCTATTGGGCCGTGCTAGGTAGCTGAAATTCATAATTGTCACACCTACGCTTGAAACAACACAGTGATCGCAAGTGAGTATATTACTCAGTATTTTGTTCCAGATACTCATACATTTCTCCCAGTAGATGAATTGAGAGTGAAGACAATTCGTGTATGATCATACTGTCAACTTGTGTAGTGTCAATGAGTTCCGGAACACTTAATTGAGCAGTTAACTGATGATTAAGGTTATGTGTGATTAGTTTCTCGGTGTATAAAAGTGTCAAGAGGCAAACACATGTTATCACTCGGGAAGAACAGTATCTTTGCTTAACTTGTGGCAGATCAACCTTTTTGAAAATGCCTCCTTGTTCATTGAATTCAAATTGTTCATCTCCCTTTCAATCCCTTCCTCCTGCCAAGGCTGTGGTGTGTGTCTCCTACACCCCTTCCCTCCCTTCCCCCTTCCCTCCTCCTTGGCTGCAAGGGGGTGACGCCCCCATAACCCCCCCCCCTTTCTCTCAAGACACTAACGAAGGCCAGGCAGAGCTGACCTCAGGGGAGTGTGGCCTTCAAGGATGACACTGGTCCGTCCTAGGAGGGAAGGGAAGAGGAGGGAAGGGAAGGGAAGGGAAGGGAAGGGAAGGGAAGGGAAGGGAAGGAAGGGAAGGGAAGGGAAGGAAGGGAAGGGGAGGGAAGGGAAGGGAAGGGGAGGGAGGGAAGGAAGGGAAGGGAAGGGAAGGAAGGGAAGGAAGGGAAGGGAAGGGAAGGAAGGGAAGGGGAGGGAAGGAAGGGAAGGGGAGGGAAGGGATGGGAAGGGGAGGGAAGGGGAGGGAAGGGAAGGGAAGGGGAGGGAAGGGGAGGGAAGGGTAGGGAAGGGAAGGGAAGGGAAGGGGAGGGAAGGGAAGGGAAGGGAAGGGAAGGGAAGGGAAGGGGAGGGAAGGGGAGGGAAGGGGAGGGAAGGGGAGGGAAGGGAAGGGGAGGGAAGGGGAGGGAAGGGGAGGGAAGGGAAGGGAAGGGAAGGGAAGGGAAGGGAAGGGAAGGGAAGGGAAGGGTAGGGAAGGGAAGGGAAGGGAAGGGAAGGGAAGGGTGAACCAGATGAAAACGCTGCCCGCTAACCATTCTCCAAGATGAGAGAGGAAGGGATAGGAAGAGGGGAAGATATGAGAAGGAAGTAACGGGAAAGGGGAGAGAAGAACAAGACCCTGAAGAACAGGAAGTCCTGATAACACCATCAGAAAGAAGAACAAACGACTGAAAGGGGGAACACAGTTGGGCAAACACAGACACGAGTGTGTGTGTGTGTGTATGTATGTATGTGTGTGTATGTATGTGTGTGTATGTGTGTATGTATGTATGTGTGTATGTATGTGTATGTGTGTATGTGTGTATGTGTGCGTGTGAGAGACACACGCTCTGGTGTGAGATATACAGAACTAAGATAACCCAACTCATCAGTATTTGCTCATTCCCCAACCACCACACATCTCTCACACTATACGACGTACAGAAAAAAGCTAATTAAACACACCCGTTGTGACGTTTAAACAACGCCCCCGTCACTGTGCCAGACGCAACACACTGCAACATTTACACCCACGTCAACTGATACCCAAAAAAAAAAAAATTCATCACGAAATTACCTAAAATTAGGGATGAATCGGGTGAGTGAGAGGCAGAAGGGCACGAGTTAAATGGAGTATAGTGGGCGGTCCATGTCATACGAATTATTGAGTGCATCGGATGGATAAAATTGTTGTCAAACAAGGTAGTAGAGTAATTAAGAAACAGTATATGACATGAGGTGATGTCATCAGGTATGAGGGTATTTGGACCCTATGGGTATGAGGGTTTACTACTGCTCACAGGATGGGTATGGGGTCCACTACCTCTCACAGGATGGGTATGGGGTCCACTACCTCTCACAGGATGGGTATGGGGTCCACTACCACTCACAGGATGGGTATGGGATCCACTACCGCTCACAGGATGGGGTATGGGGTCCACTACCACTCACAAGATGGGTATGGGGTTCACTACCACTCACAGGATGGGTATAGGGTCCACTACCACTCACAGGATGGGTATGGGGTCCACTACCACTCACAGGATGGGTATAAGGGTCCACTACCACTCACAGGATGGGTATAAGGGTCTACTACCACTCACAGGATGGGTATAAGGGTCCACTACCACTCACAGGATGGGTATAAGGGTCCATTACCACTCACAGGATGGGTATAAGGGTCCACTACCACTCACAGGATGGGTATAAGGGTCCACTACCACTCACAGGATGGGTATAAGGGTCCACCACCGCTCACAGGATGGGTATGGGGTCCACTACTGCTCACAAGATGGGTATGGGGTCCACTACTGCTCACAGGATGGGTATGGGGTCCACTACTGCTCACAGGATGGGTATAAAGGTCCACTACTACTGACAGGATGGGGTATGGGGTCCACTACCACTCACAAGATGGGTATGGGGTCCACTACCACTCACAGGATGGGTATGGGGTCCACTACCACACACAGGATGGGTATGGGTCCACTACTACCCACAGGATGGGTATGGGATCCACTACCGCTCACAGGATGGGGTATGGGGTCCACTACCACTCACAAGATGGGTATGGGGTTCACTACCACTCACAGGATGGGTATAGGGTCCACTACCACTCACAGGATGGGTATGGGGTCCACTACCACTCACAGGATGGGTATAAGGGTCCACTACCACTCACAGGATGGGTATAAGGGTCCACCACCACTCACAGGATGGGTATGGGGTCAACTACCACTCACAGGATGGGTATGGGGTCCACTACTACCCACAGGATGGGTATGGGATCCACTACCGCTCACAGGATGGGGTATGGGGTCCACTACTACCCACAGGATGGGTATGGGATCCACTACCACTCACAGGATGGGTATGAGATCCACTACCACTCACAAGATGGGTATAGGGTCCACTACCACTCACAGGATGGGTATGGGGTCCACTACCACTCACAGGATGGGTATGGGGTCCACTACCACTCACAGGATGGGTATGGGGTCCACTACCACTCACAGGATGGGTATGGGGTCCACTACCACTCACAGGATGGGTATGGGGTCCACTACCACTCACAGGATGGGTATGGGGTCAACTACCACTCACAGGATGGGTATGGGGTCCACTACCACTCACAGGATGGGTATGGGGTCAATACCACTCACAGGATGGGTAGAAGGGTCCACTACCACTCACAGGATGGGGTATGGGGTCAACTACCACTCACAGGATGGGTATGGGGTCCACTACCACTCACAGGATGGGTATGGGGTCCACTACCACTCACAAGATGGGTATGGGGTCCACTACCACTCACAGGATGGGTATAGGGTCAACTACCCCCATAGTAATCAAACTCGTATATAACTACCTCACCACGAATGTAAATTACAAAGTTTTTGTGGTCCATTCCTCGTACCAATTATGTGAAACTGAAACCATGCACCTAATTGCCCACAAGATGAGAATGGTGTTTCTAATACACAAATTAAACAAACTCGAACTCACTCGTGGGATCACAACTGGGTTCGATAAAGTCTATAAACTGACTGTTGTATATGTCAACAAACCATGTAATTGGCTAATTAAGTTTGGAATTGCTTAAACAACTAGCTTCAGGGGTGAATTTATTTTAGCCTATTGCATACATGCTATTAAGGACTGCAGATTTATATGGAAAAATTAGCGACTACCTTGAGGTGCTTCCGGGGCTTAGTGTCCCCGCGGCCCGGTCGTCGACCAGGCCTCCTGGTTGCTGGACTGATCAACCAGACTAACTTGCTAATCTAAATTAGTTTTGGGGTCAAGTTCCTGAACATATTATGCCCCTCTGCCCTTCACAGCAACGGCTCACAGGATGGGTATGGGGTCCACTATCGCTCACAGGATAGGTATGGCGTTCACTATCGCTCACAGGATAGGTATGGGGTCCACCACCCCTCACAGGATGGGTATGGGGTCCACTATCGCTCACAAGGATAGGTATGGGGTCCACTATCGCTCACAGGATAGGTATGGCGTTCACTATCGCTCACAGGATAGGTATGGGGTCCACCACCCCTCACAGGATGGGTATGGGGTCCATTACCGCCCACAGGATGGGTATGGGGTCCACTATCGCTCACAGGATAGGTATGGGGTCCACTATCGCTCACAAGATGGGTATGGGGTCCACTATCGCTCACAGGATAGGTATGGGGTCCACTATCGCTCACAGGATAGGTATGGGGTTCACTATCGCTCACAGGATAGGTATGGGGTCCACTATCGCTCACAGGATAGGTATGGCGTTCACTATCGCTCACAGGATAGGTATGGGGTCCACCACCCCTCACAGGATGGGTATGGGGTCCATTACCGCCCACAGGATGGGTATGGGGTCTACTATCGCTCACAGGATAGGTATGGGGTCCACTATCGCTCACAGGATAGGTATGGGGTCCACCACCACTCACAGGAGAGGTATGGGGTCCACCATCGCTCACAGGATGGGTATGGGGTCCACCACCACTCACAGGATGGGTATGGGGTCCACTATCGCTCACAGGATGGGCATGGGGTCCACTACTGCTCACAGGATGGGTATGGGGTCCACCACCCCTCACAGGATGGGTATGGGGTCCACCACCGCTCACAGGATAGGTATGGGGTCCACCACCACTCACAGGACGGGTATGGGGTCCACCACCTCTCACAGGACGGGTATGGGGTCCACCACCGCTCACAGGATAGGTATGGGGTCCACCACCTCTCACAGGACGGGTATGGGGTCCACCACCGCTCACAGGATAGGTATGGGGTCCACCACCGCTCACAGGATAGATATGGGGTCCACCACCGCTCACAGGATAGATATGGGGTCCACCACCGCTCACAGGATAGATATGGGGTCCACCACCGCTCACAGGATAGATATGGGGTCCACCACCGCTCACAGGATAGGTATGGGGTCCACCACCGCTCACAGGATAGATATGGGGTCCACCACCGCTCACAGGATAGATATGGGGTCCACCACCGCTCACAGGATAGATATGGGGTCCACCACCACTCACAGGATGGGTATGGGGTCCACCACCGCTCACAGGATAGGTATGGGGTCCACCACCGCTCACAGGATAGGTATGGGGTCCACCACCACTCACAGGATAGATATGGGGTCCACCACCGCTCACAGGATAGATATGAGGTCCACCACCACTCACAGGATAGATATGGGGTCCACCACCGCTCACAGGATAGATATGGGGTCCACCACCGCTCACAGGATAGGTATGGGGTCCACCACCGCTCACAGGATAGATATGGGGTCCACCACCGCTCACAGGATAGATATGGGGTCCACCACCGCTCACAGGATAGATATGGGGTCCACCACCGCTCACAGGATAGATATGGGGTCCACCACCACTCACAGGATGGGTATGGGGTCCACCACCTCTCACAGGACGGGTATGGGGTCCACCACCGCTCACAGGATGGGTATGGGGTCCACCACCACTCACAGGATAGGTATGGGGTCCACCACCGCTCACAGGATAGATATGGGGTCCACCACCGCTCACAGGATAGATATGGGGTCCACCACCACTCACAGGATGGGTATGGGGTCCACCACCACTCACAGGATAGGTATGGGGTCCACCACCACTCACAGGTTGGGTATGGGGTCCACCACCACTCACAGGATAGATATGGGGTCCACCACCGCTCACAGGATAGATATGGGGTCCACCACCACTCACAGGATGGAAAAGCCATTCACCAACCCGGTCAGAATAACATTTCACCTATGTGAACACATTATACATAAAAGAACATACCTAGAACACTGTATATGTAGAACAGACGTTTAACAGATCTATCCTGCCCACGGAGGACAGAAAACAATGTACATATACAAGGTTAATAAATGTAAATAAATGGCCACATCTGCGGCAGAGAACAGATGTAAAAAATATATTCAACCAACCCAACCAACCCACTTACCCTATCGATCTGATGCACAGAAAACGTGGATATCTGTGAGCCGCTGCTTTTAATAGAAGGTTGAATTGGGTTCCTACATTGCTCTCTCTCTCCTATTTTCCCCAATTCACCTCATTTGCACTATGATCTATTTCCCTATTCCCTTCTTTCCTATTCACCTGAGTCTCTCTTGCACCCCCCCCTCCCTCTACATTGCAGTAGCAACGTCTTGCAATAGAGCTCAATAGAGCTCAATAGAGCTCAATAGAGCTCAATAGAGCTCAATAGAGCTCAATAGAGCGGGCCTCGTCACCATCTCAGGAGATGGGAGCAATTTAAGCTAATCTTATAGAGTTTCAACTAAGGGGTTAACTTTCTTGTGGCAGAGAACAAATGTGTGTGTGGGAGAGAGGGAGAGGGAGGGAGAGGGGGAGAGAGAGAGAGAGAGAGAGAGAGAGAGAGAGAGAGAGAGAGAGAGAGAGAGAGAGAGAGAGAGAGAGAGAGAGAGAGAGAGAGAGAGAGAGAGAAAGAGAGAGAGAGTGTGTGAGAGAGAATCATTTGATCAACGTCCCTTCCCTTCCTTCACCTGATGCCTCTCTTCACCCAGCAGTGGAGCAGGAGGCACACTGAGAAGAGGCAGGAGTCGCCCAAGACTGTGGATGCAGCAGTGCAAGTCTCCAGATGTCTGACCTGTCAGAAACAGATCCGCAGGATACTTTTTACATCTCCACAGCATATATGTCAACTCCGTTTAAACCTTCACTGGGAGTGGAACAGGGGCATAGCTGGCGTATCCTTTACAACAGGGACACGGGGCCCTAGAGCCGAAGCTCAACCGTCCAGCAAGCACAACTAGATCGAGTACAGATTTAGTACTGAGTACAGTCTCATTTTGATACCAGGGTACTTGAACTGGTCGGTAGAGCGTCGGTCTCGCCTCTTGCAGGTCGGCGATCGATTCCCCGATGGCCCCAAGTGATTGGAAGGTATCGTTCCATCACTCCATCTCTATATCCTAGCTCCTATCCTATCCTCGTATCCCATGTGCCACACACGTCATCATCCTGACTTTGAACTATCTTCTCATCATTTAATGACTTAGGGAGTGGGATGAGTATCTGTAAGTCGTATGTTGGTTTCAGGAATGTTGATGGAGCCTTTTCGTTTCCATTCCTCACAATGCTTAGGTCAGTAGGTTTTCCTTGGGACCTTTACCTTGGGACCTTCACCTTGGGACCTTTTCCTTGGGACCTTTTCCTTGGGACCTTTACCTTGGGACCTTTACCTTGGGACCTTTTCCTTGGAACTTGTATCTTGCCAGAGTAATTTAATCGTTTCTACCTGGAGGGGCTAGAGCGCGATATTTAGCCTAGTTCATTCATCAGGGTCCGATATTTAGTCTAGTTAATTCATCAAGAAGAGGTTAGCCTGGGTCTGGCCATAACCGAACCTCTGATTGTGAATAATTCATTCTAAGTCTGAATTGTACTTCATTTGCATATTTCGTTTTCTTTGCAGGAGCAATGATTAAAGATTGCAAGAGAAAACTAGATTATTTCCTCCAAGGAGTGCCGGACCAACCGGGCTGTGGTGGGTATGTGGGCCTGCGGGCCGCTCCAAACAACAGCCTGGTGGACCAAACTCTCACAAGTCAAGCCTGGCCTCGAGCCGGGCTTAGGGAGTAGAAGAACTCCCAGAACCCCATCAACCAGGTATATGTGGGCCTGCGGGCCGCTCCAAGCAACAGCCTAGTGGACCAAACTCTCACAAGTCAAGCCTGGCCTCGGGCCGGGCTTGGGGAGTAGAAGAACTCCCAGAACCCCATCAACCAGGTATATGTGGGCCTGCGGGCCGCTCCAAGCAACAGCCTAGTGGACCAAACTCTCACAAGTCAAGCCTGGCCTCGAGCCGGGCTTAGGGAGTAGAAGAACTCCCAGAACCCCATCAACCAGGTAAAATTCACCTCTTAGCACTAACTACTTACTATATACAATATACAATATACAACTATACAACTATACAACTATACAACAATATATACAATATACAATAATATACAACTTTCTATAATTTTTTTTTCAACTTTCTGAGTCAGAAGAGGCTATATATTTACAATGGTAACCCACACACACATATATGTTCTTCGGTTCTCCGTGAACAGTGTGAGAGAAGGCGTACCACAGCAGTGTGATCACATGACAAGTTCTCAACCACCGAAGGTGATCCAAGTGCTCTCACAATGCTAACTAGTACTACGTACTCACCATAGCCCGTGCTACTTGGAACTTTTGGTTCTGGGTTGCAAATCTTTAACAACAACAACAGCTAACAAGTACATATACAATACATATAGTTACGTCAGCCCTACATAAACATGTAGATACATGTGGCATAGTTTAGTTATTAAATACTCAACCACAGAATGTGATTAATGTGTGTTTACAAAGCTGAAATGCAATTTCAGCCAGCTTATCTTGAGGTTATCTTGAGATGATCTCGGGGCTTATTAGCGTCCCCGCGGCCCGGTCCTCGACCATGCCTCCACCCCCAAGAAGCAGCCCGTGACAGCTGACTAACTCCCAGGTACCTATTTACCACTAGGTGAACAGGGGGGCATCAGGGTGAAAGAAACTGCCAATTTATTTCCGCCGGGGATCGAACCCGTAACCTCATAACTACGAACCCCGAGCGCTGTCCACTCAGCCGTCAGGCCCCTACACATAGCTTACACATCCATAAAAATATGTAATTAACCCGCTGTAAAAGCTGTGTCATATCTACCCAACATATGTTGGCTGAAGAGCCTCATCTTGTGTTTCTATATCATGATGCTGTTATACTGCTGCTTGCAACACTCAGTGTTGTTAAAATACGTGTTCGTTGCATTGCCAGAACGTCCTCATAAGGTTTCCCCAACGTCCAGAAACGGTCGTATTAAAGTGCCCGTATCCTAAGCCACCTGAGGACCTAAAACAGAAAACGAGACTATGTGTCGATTTCGCGAGCCGCCACTATTTTCTAGTACGGCAATTTTTTGGCAGAGTGTACGTCAAAATGCGTCGGTCTAGTAGCAGGCCGGGTTAGTATTAGTGAAATGTGTTTGTTAGGGTTAATGCTACAACAGTGCTTAATCCTACAGTGCCTAATATTACAGTGCCTGATCCTACTGTGCCTGATCCTACAGTGCCTAATCCTACATTGCCGGATCCTACCGTGCCTAATCCTACATTGCCGGATCCTACCGTGCCTAATCCTACAGTGCCTAATCCTACAGTGCCTGATCCTACAGTGCCTAATCCTACAGTGCCTAATCCTACAGTGCCTGATCATACAGTGCCTAATCCTACAGTGCCTAATATTACAGTGCCTAATCCTACAGTGCCTAATCCTACAGTGCCTGATCCTACAGTGCCTAATCCTACAGTACCTGATATTACAGTGCCTAATCCTACAGTGCCTAATCCTACAGTATTTGGTGCAGAGATGAGGGACCTATCAACCTCTGAAGGGTTATTAAGACCACCTCAATAGCTTATTAAAAATATGTGAAGTCGTTACACTGTATCCACGTTCACTTCCAGTAGATAAACGACATATGAGATTAGGGAACAGGCAGCATAGAGTGTAGACTGGCAGTTATAAAACAGCAGCTCCCCTATTACCCTATAATACAGCTGTAGCTAAAAAAAAGGCACCACGGGCTCACCATAGCCCGTGCTACTTGGAACTTTTAGTTCCAGGTAGCGAATCTTTAACAACAACAGCTGTAGCTAAAACAATGTATTAGAGAAAAGACCTACTATTAATGTATAATGTTTAGTTGTAAATACATAGCTATTGAAGTGGCACAATCTTTGTAACTAGCTGACATTGTAATTATAAGGCGTGAAATATAGGTGATATTGTTAATATATTATGGGGTGCACAATAAGCTATTGCTCACAGGATGAGTATGGGGTGCACAATAAGCTATTGTTCACAGGATGAGTATGGGGTGCACAATAAACTACCACTCACAGGATGAGTATAGGGTGCACAATAAATTATTGTTCACAGGATGAGTATGGGGTGCACAATAAACTACCACTCACAGGATGAGTATGGGGTGCACAATAAACTACCACTCACAGGATGAGTATGGGGTGCACAATAAACTACCACTCACAGGATGAGTATGGGGTGCACAATAAACTACCACTCACAGGATGAGTATGGGGTGCACAATAAACTACCACTCACAGGATGAGTATGGGGTGCACAATAAACTACCACTCACAGGATGAGTATGGGGTGCACAATAAACTACCACTCACAGGATGAGTATGGGGTGCACAATAAACTTTAATTTTAGCCTCACAAGTCGGAGATCTTTCATAAATCATAAGAAGTTCAACACTAACTACTTTACAACGAAATTGTAAATTACTTTACAACGAAATTGTAAATTACTTTACAACGAAATTGTAAATTACTTTACAACGAAATTGTAAATTACTTTACAACGAAATTGTAAATTACTTTACAACGAAATTGTAAATTACTTTACAACGAAATTGTAAATTACTTTACAACGAAATTGTAAATTACTTTACAATTTTAAATTTATTATCAGCACATCCAAACTTAGAGTGTTAAATACTCTTGCCTGAAACAGTTCATCCTTAACAGGACTCTATACTGCCCAAACGACTCTACCAAGGCTCTATATAATGTCCAAATTATAGTGAACTTTCATACCAGGCGCCACAGTAGCGTTGAATGTACATAGGATCACAGTATGCATTAGGCATTTTAGGAGGAAGCCAGTCGGCCGAGCGGACAGCACGCTGGACTTGTGATCCTGTGGTCCTGGGTTCGATCCCAGGCGCCGGCGAGAAACAATGGGCAGAGTTTCTTTCACCCTATGCCCCTGTTACCTAGCAGTAAAATAGGTACCTGGGTGTTAGTCAGCTGTCACGGGCTGCTTCCTGGGGGGTGGAGGCCTGGTCGAGGACCGGGCCGCGGGGACACTAAAGAGCCCCGAAATCATCTCAAGATAACCTCAAGATTGTTAAAGATTCGCTACCTGGAACAAAGTTCCAAGTAGCACGGGCTATGGTGACCCCGCAGGATGTAATTGTTGCAATACTTAACCATTCATCTGCAGTATGAAGCAAAGTCTGGTTCTCGTGGCAAAAGAAATAGCCAATGATAAACTACGTCGATTAACATAAAGTTCAAATATCTAACTATCTCTAAGTTTGAATACTAACTACTAAGAATACTGAATACTTCCATACTAAGAATACTGAATACTTCCATACTAAGAATACTGAATACTTCCATACTAAGAATACTATGTTCACTAATGGCATACATAATTATTCTCACGTAATATTACATGTCTATTATGATCTGATCACTATACACTATTAATATTAATTGATATAATTAACCATTACAATTAATCTTCGTTCATTTTAAATCCTTAATTAACCTCTCGTTGACAGAGCTCAATTTAATAAATTATTGACAGGGTTTTAATGAGTTTATAATAGATGTCGGTGGCATTTAAAGTGATTAAACAAAGCTGTGAATGTCACTTCCGGCCACCCAGGCTACTCCAAGGGTTGTTACGCCAACAATCCATGAACCCGGGTTCGATTCCCGGTCGAGACTGAAACAAAGGGGCAGAGTATTTTTTGTTTTAAATGGTTACATCTATGCACCTCTAGTTCGGTGTATTGAATTGACCGAACATACGGTACCTATTTGTGCTTGCGGGGGTTGAGCTCTGGCTCTTTGGTCCCGCCTTTGGCGCTTCATGCAGGTCGGCGTTCAATCCCCGACCATCCAAATGATTAGGCACCATTCCTTCTCCCCCCGTCCCATCCCAAATCCTTATCCTGACCCCTTCCCAGTGCTATATAGTCGTAATGGCTTGGCGCTTTCCCCTCTGATAGTTCCCTTCCCTTCACCGTAGTCACAGATAGGTGAGAACACCTCCTCACCTTCCCGTGAATTATGGGTAATAGGCTGTTATCTCCAGCCCGTCTCAACAACCAATTATGAGGCTTCTGCCTGGTGACATAAGGGCGATATTATACTCCTCCTGGTGCAAGGTCGTATTGGAGGTCGTGGGAGCTGGTCCAGCCTAGGGGTCTGACGGCTGAGTGGACGGTGCTCGGGGTTCGTAGTCTTCTACGCTTCCGGGTTCAATTCCCGGTGGAGGCGGAAACAAATGGGTAGAGTTTCTTTCACAACCCTTTACAGGACAGGTATGGGGTCCACTGCCACCAACAGAATGGATATGGGATCCACTACCACCTACAGAATGGATATGGGATCCACTACCACCTACAGAATGGATATGGGATCCACTACCACCTACAGAATGGATATGGGATCCACTACCACCTACAGAATGGATTTAGGATCCACCAATACTCGCAGAATCAGGCTAAATAATATATGACCTTAAGAAACTAGTAAAATGCCCATGAACCAAACACGTAGACACTCAAACATATCCGTCCTGCGCGGGAGTCGAACCCTGGGCCATTCAACTGTGAGCCAACTGCGGTACAGAAACACAGGACTGAAGTAAATCCTCAAATGTATATAGTGCCACGGGTATATAGCCACTCGGTGTATATAGATGCTGGTGTGGGTGGTTGTGTATATAACGTAAATTTATATAACTGAGGCAAATATAAACATTAGTTACTATTAACGAGTAACGTGTTCTGGCCCTGGGAATGAATGAATGAATGAATGAATGAATCTCTCTTTATCTCTGTCCCTCCCACTCTCCATCCTCTCTCTCTCTCTCTCTCTCTCTCTCTCTCTCTCTCTCTCTCTCTCTCTCTCTCTCTCTCTCTCCCTCTCCATCTCCCCCCCTCTCTCTCTCTCTCTCTCTCTCTCTCGTGTCAGTCTGGCGGTGCCTTTTCAACTTTGTCCTGCCCAAATCTTGACACATCTCCAAGACTCAGCATCGCAGAAACCATCTCATTCATTTGTACAAACACGCTCTCTCACGCACGCACGCACGCACACACACACACACACACACACACACACACACACACACACACACACACGCCCACTGCCTTGGGCACACGCAAACACACACAACATTTCTGATATACGTAAATGATCTTCCAGAGGGTATAGACACATTCCTATCATTATTTGCTGCTGCTGCTCTAATTATAGAAAAGATTGTTATAGAGGCCAGCATGAGGCTTCAAGATGTCCTGAACAATCTCAAGGCTTGGCCCAACACGTGGCTATTTGAGTTTAACCCGAACAAATGTTAAGATGGACCTGAAAATGATGAGCGTTAGGATTCAACAGGCATTTACACGTCCATATACGAAACCTATACATCTTTTCTCAATCACTGCAGCTTGTTGATGTTTATAATGTAGTCTAATAACCTCGGGTGACTTAGTGTGAAACTCATAAACTGGGTAAAAATTAGAAACTTAAGTACCCATGATTTAGGAAAGATATAGAGGTTTCGGACATTTATTAAATGTTTGATGGGTCACAATCTGGGAGTAACTGTTTAAATACTAAAGGAAGTATACTCACAACATTCGTCAGACCACAGTTGAAGTATGCAGCAGTGGTGCAGTGCCCTTACCTGTAGAAATATCAGATAATTAGAAAGAGTGCAGAGAAATGCTCTCAAAATATTTACTTAAATAATCAGGAAATAGTAGTAGAAGTAGAAGTAGAAATAGAAGTAGAAATAGAAGTAGATTCTATTCAGCTGTCTATCTTCATTCTATTCAGAAGTAGATTTAGATTCAGCTGCTGGGAACAACATGTCGATGTAGCACGGGCTATGGCGAGCCCGTAACTACATGAAGTATAGTTAACAATTATCTCTCACTTATAGCTCACAGCCACTATGAAACAGCCCCCCCCCCCCCAACTGTTCCACTATATGTTTATATATTACACGTCAGCACAAAATGGAACACGAAACAATGGATATAAATTGAATAAGTTTAGATTCAGGAAAGACCAGGGTAAACACTGGTTTAGAAATAGCAGGATCCAGGTTCGATGCCAGTCCTGCACCAATAATTTTCTTATAGATATATCATGTTAGTTTGATCTCCATGTGTATAGGGCGGCTGATCTATGGAGAAAATTAATGTGACTTGTGTACAAATTGTACATCATTCCTGTTTGTACAGCACTACAATTGGTACAACTAGTACTATCATTATCACAACCAGCACTATTACTCACAACGTCACAAAAATGATGTACTGAATTACCCGAACCTAACCTAAACGAGGACCCACATATAGAAAACGCCATAACCCGTTTTTTCCGAATCACTGTGATTTATAATACATCATAATTGTGCCTTTAGGGGGGATTTACACGTCAAAATACGATGTATTATGAACAAATCCACAGGGGCCGTGACGAGGATTCGAACCTGCGTCCGGAAGCATCCCAGGATACGTGTGTACGACGTAATATTTTAGGGAAGAGCATCACCACTAACAGCTTCAGCAGCAGCGTAAGATGAAGCTGGAGATGAAGGAAGCAACTAGGAGACTTCACATCGCAACGTGATATCAATATTAGCTTTTATGCAAATGTTGCCCAACCAGTTTTACCCCCTCAACGATCTTCCTTCCCAAGGTTGTAATTCTCGCCCCTTAAAACGCTCATTTGCACCAGGGCTTTTCAGGAGGAGGCTGTGTAGGCTATATATATATATATATATATATATATATATATATATATATATATATATATATATATATATATAGTTGTACAAGATTACATGACTACAAATGTGGCCTTAATACATATACAACACAACCAATACAAAATGAAAAACACGACAATGGGAAACATTGATGAATGCCACAGACGGGTTCGATCATTGTTGCAAGTCAAACACTTCTTCGAATTCCTCCGAAGTTGGACTAGTGCCCAAGACGCAACAGGCATTCCCCCTCTGAATCGCAACCCTGAGGCGCTGGAACAAGAAACTTTTTGCTCTCTGGTCTTTTGTAGCGCTGATCAATTTCTCCCCCAATTCCTTCAGGAACTTCAATGCACATTTTCCCCACGAACCGAGGGTCTCCGAGCCGATCGGAACAAAGCTGTAGCAGTGTGCTAGACCTCTGTATTTGATAATTTTCTGCGATTTCCTGAAAGAAGCAGCACCACCGCTTTCACGTGTGCTGTAGTGGAGGTAGGTACTGGCCAGTGTGGCAGCGCATGTGTAGTCCCATACCACTTGCTTACCATCCTTCCAGGGAAGCAAAGTGACCCCATCTGGGCGCTTCTGAGGGTCGTTGGGTCTGAATAAGTGTGGCTCTCTTTGTGCTGGGCAGCGGGCCGTGGCGAGGCTCCTCTTGATGATGTCGCTGACTTCTTCATGAATACCATGTTGTGAATATATATATATATATATATATATATATATATATATATATATATATATATATATATATAAATATATATATATATATATGGGACATGGGCTGGGTGTACTCTCTTGAGGACTAAGAAGTGTCTCAGGTTTTTGTACAAATATGTATCCGTGTCCATGTGTGTCCGAACGGGTAAGGAAGGTGGACAGGAGGGAAAAGGATAGAGAAAGAGCAGGAGAAAGAGAGGGGAAAAGAAGTGAAAAAGAGAAAGGAAAGGAGAGCAAAGAGACTGAGCAGGAAAAAGGAGGGAGGGGGGGAGGAAGGCAGACAGGGAAATGGGAAGAAATCAAAGCAAACAAGCAACAATCACTGTACAACTGTGTTGCACCGTCACCCTTGCAACCTCCCCCCCCCCCCCAATCCACCCATCTTCCCGCCCCATAATCCCCCCTCCCCCCCACTCCACCCACGCGTCTGAAGACCCCCATAAAGCTCAACATCCCGGCTTTACAGCGTACGAAACCCACCTCTCTGGCGATGAGCACCTTGGAGCTATCTCACTCAGCCTGTTCTTAAGTACACATTTCCTCACAGATTACAGGATAACTGTACCGCCTTACCACTCTCCCCTCCTGCCTAAGTCACCCTTAAATCCTCTACCCTGTACCCGGGAGGAATTTCGTGTTTATGTCGTGTTGAGGTAAAGTATATAGCAGCAGATCGTACTCCTAAGGTTCCCCAACGTCAAGAAACAGTCGTATTAAAATGTCGTTATCTTAACCTGCCAGAGGACCCAAAACAGAAAACGGGATATTATGGTTATTTCGTGAGCCGTTATCATTTTCTAGAACGATGATTTTTGGCTTTTATTTTACTGCTATTATGGAGAGGTGCGGCCTGTCTGCACCCCACAAACACACCACACATGAACAAATCCACAAGGGCCGTGATGAGGGTTTCGAACTTCCGCCCGAGAGGATCCCAAACGCTGCCTTAGTCGACTAGACCCCCTTGTGGATTTGTGCATTTGATGCATCAGGCTATTGTGATATCTGTGTATGTATACACCTCACGTATCTATTCATTCACAACGCTAACCAGAACATCCATATTTATTTCTGTCCAACATGGCCATTGTTAGAGAGCCATTAGACTAAGCACAACATATATTTACTTCTGTCTAACTTGGCCATTGTTAGAGAGTCGTTAGACTAAGCACAACATCCACATTTACTTCTGCCCAACATGGCCATTGTTAGAGAGCCATTAGACTAAGCACAGCATATATTTACTTCTGTCTAACTTGGCCATTGTTAGAGAGTCGTTAGACTAAGCACAACATCCACATTTACTTCTGTCCAACTGGCCATTGTTAGAGAGCCATTAGACTAAGCACAGCATATATTTACTTCTGTCCACCATGACCATTGTTAGAGAGCCATTACACTAAGCACAGCTGAAGACCTCCTGAATAACTTCGTGTTGACAAAGATTTTCTACACAGTCATAACACTCAACTGACCGGTACACACACACGATCAAGCCCAACCTTGACACTGTTTAACAAATAATATGTTAATGATTTAATTATAACAACGCATTATACAGCTTGGGAACAGTCTGCAGAGGCGTGTAAATCACCCTATGTGTAAATCTGTGGGTGTAGATCACCCTGAGTGTAAATCTGTGGGTGTAGATCACCTTATGAGTGTAAATCTGTGGGTGTAGATCACCCTGAGTGTAAATCTGTGGGTGTAGATCACCCTGAGTGTAAATCTGTGGGTGTAGATCACCTTATGAGTGAAAATCTGTGGGTGCAAATCACCCTGAGTGTAAATCTGTGGGTGTAGATCACCCACAGATTTACAATTTTTAGATTTACACAGATTTAAAGTTCCAAGTAGCACGGGCTATGGCGAGCCCGGAGTGTGCTTTAGAGGCGGGGAGTTAGACGCAATCTATAATCTGACAAAGAGTCCGGCTCTGTGCGGACTCTAAGCACTTTACATTTGTTGGTAACCATTGGGTGTAGTTGGGTACTTTGCGTCGGCATTATTGACCCTCGGGAGTGATCCATGGACAGTAGTTTTTGGACTGGTATAGTGTTGATCTACTGGTTTGAGGGGTAGATTGTTGATCTACTGGTTTGAGGGGTATATTGTTGATCTACTGATTTGAGGGGTATATTGTTGATCTACTGGTTTGAGGGGTATATTGTTGATCTACTGGTTTGAGGGGTATATTGTTGATTTACTGGTTTGAGGGGTATATTGTTGATTTACTGGTTTGAGGGGTATATTGTTGATCTACTGGTTTGAGGGGTATATTGTTGATCTACTGGTTTGAGGGGTATATTGTTGATCTACTGGTTTGAGGGGTAGATTGTTAACCCACTGGCTTCAGGGGTAGATTGTTGACCCATTGGCTTCAGGGGTAGATTGTTGACCACTGGCTTCAGGGGTAGATTGTTGACCCACCAGCTTCAGGGGTAGATTGTTGACGCACTGGTTTCAGGGGTAGATTGTTGACCCACTGGCTTGAGGGGTAGATTGTTGACCCACCAGCTTCAGGGGTAGATTGTTGACCCACTGGCTTGAGGGGTAGATTGTTGACCCACCAGCTTCAGGGGTAGATTGTTGACCACTGGCTTCAGGGGTAGATTGTTGACCCACCAGCTTCAGGGGTAGATTGTTGACCCACTGGCTTGAGGGGTAGATTGTTGACCCACTGTCTTCAAGGGTAGATTGTTGACCCACTGGCTTGAGGGGTAGATTGTTGACCCACTGGCTTGAGGGGTAGATTGTTGACCACTGGCTTCAAGGGTAGATTGTTGACCCATTGTCTTCAAGGGTAGATTGTTGACCCACTGGCTTGAGGGGTAGATTGTTGACCACTGGCTTCAGGGGTAGATTGTTGACCCACTGGCTTCAGGGGTAGATTGTTGACCCATTGTCTTCAAGGGTAGATTGTTGACCCACTGGCTTCAGGGGTAGATTGTTGACCCACTGGCTTCAGGGGTAGATTGTTGACCCACTGGCTTCAGGGGTAGATTGTTGACCACTGGCTTCAGGGGTAGATTGTTGACCACTGGCTTCAGGGGTAGATTGTTGACCCATTGTCTTCAGGGGTAGATTACTGACCCACCAGCTTCAGGGATAGATTACTGACCCACCAGCTTCAGGGGTAGATGACCTACCGGTTTGAAGGGTAGAATGTTCATTTTTTACATATACTCCACAATTATAAATGTACTAAAATTATGAATAATTAAATTACGTAGTCATAAAACTAGGTCCCCTCCCCCCCTACCAAGCGAAGCACCCCCCCCCCACTACCAGGCCCCACACACCCATCCCCCCCAACCAGGCTCCACAACCCCCCCCCCCTCCCCCCACTCCAAGCAAGAAACACTGAAATACTGAGGGCCATTTATCACGCATTCACCCGGTTTCCTATTTTGAAGCATGATAGGTGGTTCAATATTGAGTAGCCGTGAGACACGGTTGGGGGGGTTGGGGGGTTGAGGGGGAGGGGGTGAGAGGAGCTGGGAATGGGACCAGGGGGGGCAGAATGGGTTGGAAAAGATGGGAGGGATGGGGGGACGGAGTCAGCAAGAAGGATAGCGCGCCTGTTATCATAACATCGTGTCAGCAAGGCGGACAGCCCGCCTGAACACGAATGAAGATGAACACGAATACACAGAGAACCATATTAGAACAGAACGAAAGAAGTGGAAAAGTAGGAAAATGGTTAAAAGCAAGAGACAATGAGAAAGAAAAGCCACACAAACGGTGAGGAAAGAGGAAGTAGCACCAACGGAAGATGAGGAGAGGCCAGGGCATCAGGGAGGAAGGAAGAGAATGTGGCATAGAGAGGGAGAGGAGAAAAATGCGAGGAACAGGTGTAGGATAGACGACCATCAAAGAGGCAATCTCCCTCACGTCACAGGAGGATGGATCTATCCAATACCCGGTACCTTGAGCTTACCTGTCAGCGCTTACCTGTCAGTGATTACCTGTCACCTCTTACCTGTCAGTGATTACCTGTCAGTGACTACGAGTAAGCGAAGTCTTGTTCTTCATCTCCCGCCTACTAATAGCTTTATTGTATATGTTACGGTATAAATGGAATATCTTCCATTTCATCCGTTGATTGCTTGCTAATCGTACACCTAAGCATGCTATCAGATCCCTGTGGCTCCACTTTGCGTCTACCTTGCAAAACCTATCAATGCAGGCGAGGAGTCACAATAACGTGGCTGAAATATGTTGACCAGACCACACACTAGAAAGTGAAGGGACGACGACGTTTCGGTCCGTCCTGGACTATTCTCATCGACAGGAGAATAGTCCGAAACGTCGTCGTCCCTTCACTTTCTAGTGTGTGGTCTGGTCAACCAGCCTGTCAATGTGCAAGTGCTCAACTTACACATGTTCTCTCTGATGCATCTACCCCCTTGGAGTTTGACCACCTACACTGTGTTTAC
Source organism: Procambarus clarkii (assembly GCF_040958095.1). Classification (NCBI taxonomy): domain Eukaryota; kingdom Metazoa; phylum Arthropoda; class Malacostraca; order Decapoda; family Cambaridae; genus Procambarus; species Procambarus clarkii. The sequence continues at coordinate 2,777,401 of NC_091157.1, forward strand.
ATCGGGTCAAGAGGTGAGTTCAGGCATGAAACATCCTGGTGTTCCAATCTATGGTTCGTGGACGTGTACTAGATCAGCTTTCAGGCATGGAAGGCCCTTGATAAGTTTCTGACCAGGTAATCCCTGATCTCAAAAGTGCGTTTAACCTTAATAGGAAAATTCCTTTCACAGCTCCGGTTATTGATAGGAGGGTTCCTAGGTGACTCAGGAGACGTTCCCCCTCATCTCAGGGGGTATGTTTTTAATTTGGGTGTCGTGAGCTATTAATGGCATGGCGGTAAGGGTCGTTAACAGACTCAAGACGGCGTCCTCGTTCAGCAATTTATAGAAACAGGAGTAAAAGGAGATAAGAAAAAGGAATGTCATCTTGAGAATGTGTGGTTGTGGTAGTTTGACATCATAGGTAAGGTGACAGATGTGACATCAGACTGTTCAAGGTAACAGAGGTGACATCAGACTGTTCAAGGTAACAGAGGTGACATGAGACTGTTCAAGATGACAGAGGTGACATCAGACTGTTCAACACGCACCCACTACACATAAAGGGGCATAACTAGTCGACCCCTCACAGTCTTAAAAAGAAAAGATAAATCTATCATTTCTGACAATTTTTATACCAAATTCATCCCTCCTGATAATTTTGGAGTTGTCTGGAAGATATTTTCAAATATAGAAGAAGATAGATCCTAGTATTTACTCCTGTGGGACCTCGCTGGTAGCTTATCACTGCTCTCCTTACTCTGACACTCTGTCTCCTGTCGCTTAGGCATTCCCTCGTCCACTGAAGCCTATTCCAGGATTCTCTTGCCTGTTTCTCCAACTTGTGCACCACTTGCACGCCCGTTACTTGACCGTAGGATTTCCTGATAATTTTTGGACATACATTGGAAGCTAATCATGAGAAGGAACTCGAGAATGAAAGAAATATCTCAATGCATTAAAGTCGATTTTAAGTGAAAACTACAGCACTTAAACCGTGATTGTCTTTCAGGGAACACTAATATATCCCAACAACTGTGGCAGATTGTATCAATAAAGACTAGATTAAGATAGAGGAGCAAAGAGCGTATATAAGAGCATATAATGATAGCAAAAATATAAAATATATAAAAATATATAATATATAGATAGCGTATATAATGATAGCAAAATATATAACCACGAGAGCGAAATTAAGCAGAAAACGTCTTTCGCTAAAGAGCAAAAAACAAATATAAAGTTTGAAGTTAAGATTCTGGAAAAGAACTTTTTAGGTAATGAGGAACAACATTTGGGTAATATGTTAATGAGGGGGCGCTCGCCCCCCTCCTAATAACGGGTTTATCATCGTTAATAATGGCGGTGAAGTGTGTGTGTGTGTGTGTGTGTGTGTGTGTGTGTGTGTGTGTGTGTGTGTGTGTGTGTGTGTGTGTGTGTGTGTGTGTGTGTGTGTGTGTTCACCTAGTTGTGCTTGCGGGGGTTGAGCTCTGCTCTTTCGGCCCGCCTCTCAACTGTCAATCAATCAACTGTTACTAACTACTTACTAATTGTGTTTTTTCACACACACACACACACACACACACACACACACACACACACACACACACACACACACACACACACACACACACACACACACCAGGAAGCAGCTCCGTAACAGCTGTCTAACTCCCAGCTACCTATTTACTGCTAGGTAACAGGAGCATCAGAGTGAAAAAAAACTGCTCATTTATCTCTGCCGGTGCCAGGAAACTAACCCGGGCTACAGGATTACGAGTCCCGCGCTCTGTCCACTCAGCTATCAGACCCCCTTACAGTGTGTGTGTGTGTATACTCACCTAGTTGTACTTGCGGGGGTTGAGCTCTGGCTCTTTGGTCCCGCCTCTCAATTGTCAATCAACTAATGTACAGGTTCCTGAGCCTACTGGGCTCAAACCTACTGTGAGCCTACAGTGTGTGTGTGAGTGTGTGTGTGTGTGTGTGTGCACACGCACGTGCGTGCTTGAGTGCACAGTGCCGGGTGAGGCAGGCGGTGCTAATGCGTATTACCAGAGCTTGTTGAGATAGGCATCAGATGGCCAGTTCTTGCACTTACAAGAGCAGACAGACAGCCAGGCCGGCAGTCGCACGCGCGCGCGCTCATACACACACACACACACATGCTTTTCCTCAACCCCCCCCCCTCACAACTACATATATATCCCCCCTCCGCACACACACACACACACACGTGTGTGTGTGTGTGTGTGTGTGTGTGTGTGTGTGTGTGTGTGTGTGTGTGTGTGTGTGTGTGTGTGTGTGTGTGTGTGTGCGTGCGTGTGCGCGCGCTAGAGATACATATGTAGTAGATATAATATAGGAAAAATAGATCGGTTAGAAAGGCGGAGCCCAAAAGCTAACAGCTCGATTTTGCAGGCGTAAATAGTAAATAAACACATCCACACACACACACACACGTCAGACCAATCCTGATGTATGCAGCTCCAGCCTAGAGTCCATTCATAGTTAAACACAAAGGAAAGTTCGAGAAGATTCAGAGGTATGCCACCAGATTAGTCCTAGAGCTGAGAGGTATGAGTTACGAGGAAAGGCTACGGGAATGATACCTCAGATCCCTGGAAAACAGAAGTTAGGGGAGACATGATCACCACCTACAAAATTCTCAGAGGAACTGACAGCATTAGCAGTGTAGGAACTATGGTATTTGTATGACATCAAATCTTTGTACAATCTTAGATTTAAGGTTATCTTGAGATGATTTCGGGGCTTAGTGTCTCCGCGGCCCGGTCCTCGACTATGCCTCCACCCCCCAGGAAGCAGCCCATAGCAGCTGTCTAACTCTCAGGTACCTATTTACTGCTAGGTAACAGGGGCATCAGGGTGAAACAAACATTTTGCCCATTTGTCTCCGCCTCCACCGGGGATCGAACCCGGAACCTCAGGACTACGAATCCGAAACGCTATCCACCCAGCTGTCAGGCCCCAAGGTGGTCCAGAAGCCTCCACCAATCACCTGAGGGTAAGGAATTACTGCCCAATCAGCAGTGCTTATGTCGCCAGAGCGGTGATGACGTCAGCAGGGTAATATAATCATAGAGTTCTTTACATAGAGCTATGTAAAGCCCAGGACGTTGTAAACACCCTGATTCATTCGTCAGCAGCTGCGTCCAACAACCTGGTTGATCAGACTACCAACCAGGAGGCCTGGTAAGAGACCGGGCCGCGCGAACGTCGATCCTCGGAACCACAAGGAGAGGTCTATCTCACTTCCTTGGAGTACATTGACCGAGTTTACTTTAGTACGGTAGAGCGGCGGTCTCGCTTTATGCAGGTCAGAGTTCAATCCCCGAATGTCCAAGTAGCTGGGGACCATTCCTATCCCTCGTCCCATCCCAAATTCTTATCCCCATCCCTTCCAAGGGCTATATAGTCCTCGTGGCTTAGTGCCTTCTCGAACATAGTTACAGCCCCGCTCCTGTGCCAGGTAAGTTACGGGCACACCATAGCCCTTGCTACTTGCCCCGCTCTTGTGCCAGGTAAGTTACGGGCTCACCATAGCCCGTGCTACTTGCCCCGCTCTTGTGCCAGGTAAGTTACGGGCTCACCATAGCCCGTGCTACTTGCCCCGCTCTTGTGCCAGGTAAGTTACGGGCACACCATACCCCGTGCTACTTGCCCCGCTCTTGTGCCAGGTAAGTTACGGGCTCACCATAGCCCGTGCTACTTGCCCCGCTCCTGTGCCAGGTAAGTTACGGGCTCACCATAGCCCGTGCTACTTGCCCCGCTCCTGTACCAGGTAAGTTACGGGCTCACCATAGCCCGTGCTACTTGCCCCGCTCCTGTACCAGGTAAGTTACGGGCTCACCATAGCCCGTGCTACTTGCCCCGCTCCTGTGCCAGGTAAGTTACGGGCTCACCATAGCCCGGTCGGCCGAGCGGACAGCACGCTGGACTTGTGATCCTGTGGTCCTGGGTTCGATCCCAGACGCCGGCGAGAAACAATGGGCAGAGTTCCTTTCACCCTATGCCCCTGTTACCTAGCAGTAAAATAGGTACCTGGGTGTTAGTCAGCTGTCACGGGCTGCTTCCTGGGAGTGGAGGCCTGGTCGAGGACCGAACCGAGGGGACACTAAAAGCCCCGAAATCATCTCAAGATAACTTCAAGATAACCGCTCTGGGGACATAAGCACTGCTGATTGGTCAACAACTCCTTATCATCAGGTGATTGGTGGAGGTGTCTTCGTCAACTTAAATCTCAGATACTACAAAGGTTTGACGTCATACATCTCCCATAGTTGCAGCAACAAAATGGTTGCTAGTGCAACAACCAGAAATACCAGTGAACAGACACCCGTTAATGAACAGGTGTGTGAGGTGAAGTAGATGAGTGAGACTCATTCCTCAACTCATTATGAACACAAATCAACCGTTGATTGACGGTTGAGAGGCGGGACCAAAGAGCCTGAGCTCAACCCCAGTAAGCACAACTAGGTGAGTACAACCAGGTGAGTACATGTGACTAGTGTTCAGTGGAGAGAAGGAGGGAATAGAAGGGATAGAGAATAGTGAGGAAAGGGAGGTTAAGAGGGTTGAGGGGAGTTACTCCCCTGACCCATCAGGACTCTCAAAAAGGCGAAAAAAAAAATCTGAAAACCTCCACACCAGGTTTTCAGAACAAATGAACCCCCACTCATAACAAAGTCGCAGCATAGTCGATTAAGGCAGCGTCTGGGATCCTCTCAGACGGAGGTTCGAGCCCTCGTCACGGCCTTTGTGGATTTGTTCATTTGATGCATCACGCTATTGTGATGCATCAAATCCACAATCACGTGATTTATCAAGAAGAACATATTTGGAAGAGGACAGGAATCGAATGAGCATCCTAGGTGCCCCTAAACGCGTGTCTGGGGTGACCCAGAACGCCGGTTCGATCCCACTGTCGTGCTCCAAAGATTTTCTCCTAACCAACAATTATTTAAATTCCACAAAAATCAGAGATTTTTTTTTACATAACTGAAACGTCAACTTGGCTGTTACTTATGATAAATAATGACAGAATAAATAATTCGTATTAGAGTAATATTAGTTATAATTTTATGAGAGCAACAGCAGGTAATAGAGTTTTCAGGGGGCCATTTAGTACCTTAATAGCTGTCTGAAAAGTGGGAGGACAGGTGGGATGGGGGGGGTGTAAGTGGGGAACCTCCTTGGTACTATGAGAGTGAAAGCTCCCAGGTAACTCTCCCAGGCACCTTATGCATGCAAATGTAGTCGATTGAACAAATCCACAAGGGCCGTGACTAGGATTCGAACCTGCGTCCGGGAGCATCCGGACGTTAGTGTGATCTCTGTGTGTGATGTAGTCGATTGTTCCATGGGTGTGGACTAGATACATCTACTGCATTATTATACAACACGGTCGATACCCCTGTTGTATCCTACTGCTTTATTATACAACACAGTCGACTAGCCTGATGCATCAAATGAACAAATCCACTTGGGCCGTCACGAAGATTCGAACCTACGTCCGAGAGCATCCAAGACGCTGCCTTAATCGACTGAGCTACGACATGGTAAAAAGAATTGCAACCGGGAAATCATCGTAGGTGATGATCATAGGGACGCAGGTTCGAACCCTCGTCACGGCCCTTGTGGATTTGTTCAACCTCTTTTACACTGGAGGGAAGTTGTGTTCCACTTGTGCCAGAACTTTGAATAATGTTGGCAAATGGTGTTGTTTACGCTGTTGTTGTTGTTGTTTAAGTTTCGCTACCTGGAACAATGAGTTCCAAGTAGCACGGGCTATGGTGAGCCCGTAGACCTTGTTGACGCTATTCCCAGACACGACTGCATATCCTGCAACACTTTCTCTACCTGGTAATTGTGTTTACACCTGGCATTGGTGTTGGAAATGCTTGCAGTATTGCACCGGACCCCAGCAGCGTCCTGTCAGTAGACCAGAGTAGACCAGAGTAGACCAGAGTAGACCCAGTCGTCTGTATACCACCAGCATACTCTTCTTGGCCTGCCGGTAGTCAACTCCCGCCCCTCTCTACTCTCTCCTCCTCACTCTCACCTCTCTACTCTCTCCTCCTCACTCTCACCTCTCTACTCTCTCTCTACTCTCTCCACTCCCTTCCATTTCAACTTCCATCAAGTTCTCTCTCCTGCACCCTAACCTCCACACCAGTAGACTGACAGTTGAGAGCCGGGACCAAAGAACCGAAGCTCAACCCCCACAAGCACAACTAGGCGAGTATACACACACACTCATACAACTTTACCATCTGGAGGCCCATTAACCCCCCCCCCTCACGGCACCATTCATACTGGTAAACAAATCCCCCAACCTGGGATGAAAGAGGGTGCCGACCCGTGGAGGATAACTTCTCCCATACTAAAATAGATGCCAGAGATAATTAGCTCGCGCGAGGAGATGAACTGCAGCGATATGGTGTTCCTGGTGGTGGTGGGGGGGGTTGGGGGTTGGGGGGGGTTTGGGGAGATGGGGGGGTTAGTTATCTAGCAGTGAGGTATAGCACTCTATGGCCAGTCTAACAGGATTGATGTATCTGTTTCGTTATGTTTTGAACTATTCTGAAGTTTTGGTCGAATCTGGCCTTGAAGTTGTGGATGGAGGTGGCTTCCACAACTTCTTTAAGCACCGAATCACCTTCTGTGGTTGATTGTTCAATAAACCCTTGAACTATATGTTCAACACATCTCTAACCCTGTCCATGGGGGACAGAAGAAAATGTTTATATGCTGGTTAGCATTGTAAATGTGTGGCCACGTCTGTGGTAGAAAAATAATAAAAAAATAAATAAATAAAAAAAAACTTTTTTCAATGTAGGTTATCTTGTGGTTATCTTGTGATGTTTTCGGGCTTTTTAGTGTCCCCGCGGCCCGGTCCTCGACCAGGCCTCCACCCCCAGGAAGCAGCCCGTGACAGCTGACTAACACCCAGGTACCTATTTACTGCTAGGTAACAGGGGCATAGGGTGAAAGAAACTCTGCCCATTGTTTCTCGCCGGCGCCTGGGATCGAACCCAGGACCACAGGATCACAAGTCCAGCGTGCTGTCCGCTCGGCCGACCGGCTCCCCTATAGTCTAGTCCCCTGTAGTGTATACTTGTTGACCATCCCATACAGGGTTCGAATATTTCTTACATTCTGCTCATTTCCGTATCCAGCTTCCACCTGTGTCCTCTTGTCTTACTTCCTCTCAATTTGATGAAGCTATTATTGTCCACCTTACCTCTATCCCCCCCCCTTCAGTATCTTGTATCACAACATACCCTCAACAGTGGGGGATGTTGGGATCATGTCTCCTCTGTTCCTTCTATAATCTAGGGTTATGAGATTTAAGTTAGTTCCATTAACCTATCTTCGTAGCTTAGCCCTGTATAAGCTCTGGCACCAATTTTTTTTGCAAAATAGTTTTTCTTTTTTAATTTGGGGATTGTGCATCAGGAGGTGCGGGGTCCATGCCAGTGCCGCATACCCCAGTATTGGTCTAAGAAATATAGTGTAGATTGCCTTGAAGGAGTCCCGATTTATATTTGCTAATATGTTCTTATATTTGCCAATAATACAATCCACCCGGCCATCTCTTACCTGCAGGCCAGGAGTCACAATAACGTGGCTGAAGTATGTTGACCAGACCACACACTAGAAGGTGAAGGGACGACGACGACGTTTCGGTCTGTCCTGGACCATTCTCAAGTCAAGTCTTGATCACTTTCTAGTGTGTGGTTTGGTCAATCTCTTATCTGTCTTATTTTTAATAACCCTGTCATACAACTCAATCAAATGTGTCACTGTCACATATTCTCGAGCAAGAGTCTGTCTGTCTCTCTCTCTACTGTTGCAAGCTCTTTCAGTGAGCTTAGATCCGGAGCCTCGCGAGACCTGAGCTCTTATAGTACACCTGTCTCGTTTCCTGCACCCCGCCCCCCCCCTGCCTGGCCACCACCTATAGCCTCATTCAGTGAGTAAATGAGTCGCCACTCACGTAAACAAACCTTAAGGTAAATTATAGCTTCAGAATAATCTTCTACACCATCTTATCTCCAGGTAAATGGCCAACAATTTTTTCCTACTGATGTCTCTCAGGAATGGCAGCTTAGAGGAAGAAGGGCACAGAGAGAGCTTTTAATCCATTAATCAAGGAAGAAAAAATTATATTTCTGATTAGTTATGTAAGAATGAACTTTAAATCTTTTTTTTTTTTTTTTTGGTCAGACCAATGTATATTCCTGGCTTCTTATGGAAAAATAGTATTTTAAAATTACCATTTTTTCCCTGTTAATTATGGAATAATATGCTTTAATTCACCTCTTTTTTTGTATGCAAGAGTGCATACATTTATTACTAGTTAAGTAAGAACCGGGTTTTCTCTACGAAACAGCTATATCACTGCCAAGTCTGTCAGGTTATATTTTGTAGCCTGTTAAACAGTATGATAACAGTAAAATATAATAAGATATATATGGAAATAAAATATATATGTAAAATAAGAATATATATGAATATATGTGAATCATTACTTTTCATAGAAGGTTTAGATGACGGGTTGTTAGTCCGTTCCTTGTAAGGAAGGGAATTATCAGGGGAAAGCGCCACGTTATAACGACTAGATAGCACTTGGATGGGATGAGGATAAGGATTTGGGATGGGACGGGGGATGGGGAAAAGGAATGGTGCCCAACTACTTGTGGACGGTCGGGGATTGAGCCCGGGCTAGCAAGAAGCGAGACCGTCGCTCTACCGTCCAGGCCATTGTGAAGAATGGTTCACAAGTCTCCCAGCGCCCCGGCAGGCCCAACTGTTCCGCTCACAGGTAACCCTTCTTTTTACAGGAGCACCTGGAGTTGATTTTGACTCCTATTGGCAAGCTTCGTTCTCAAATCACAATCGTGAATCCCGGGTTCGATTCCGGGACGGTACGTTTCCGTTCACCTAATACCTCTTTCCACCTTTCGTCTGGCAGTAAATAGGTACATAGGGTATGTGGTAAATACTAGATTCACATCTAAACGACTAACAATTGTTGAGATGTGAGCCTCGTCTTAACTACCCACTGGGGAGCCGGTGGACGAGCGGACAGCACACGTGATCCTGCGGTTCCGGGTTCGATCCCTGGCGCCGGCGAGAAACGATGGGCAGAGTTTCTTGCACTCTATGCCCCGTTACCTAGCAGTAAATAGGTACCTGGGAGTTAGTCAGCTGTCACGGGCTGCTTCCTGGGGGGGATGCGGGGGTGTGGTGTGGGGGAAAAAAGTATTAGTAGTAGAAACAGTTGATTGACAGTTGAGAGGCGGGCCGAAAGAGCAAAGCTCAACCCCCGCAAGCACAACTAGCTGAGTACAACAAACAGGACTCGCCAGGACATGGATAGTTCAAGACTCACAAGTTCACTTCGTGGATAGAACCTTATGCTCCCTGGGGCCAGATTCACGAAGTAGTTACGCAAGTACTTACGAACGTGAACATCTTTCCTCAATCTTTGACGGCTTTGGTCACATTTATTAAACAAGTTTTCATGCTTGTAAACACAAACATGAAAACTTGCCAATCAACTGTTGTTATTGTTATAAACAGCCTCCTGGTGCTTCGGAGCTCATTGACTGTTTAATAATTGTAAACAAAGCCGCCAAAGATTGAGAAAAGATGTACAGGTTCGTAAGTGCTTGCGTAACTGCTTCGAGAATCTGGCCCCAGGGAGTTGACAAACAGTCAGGGCAAGTTCTCCAAGATAAAAGGGATAGAGGCACAGAGGATAGAATGACCCAACATATTCTCAAATTATGGGATCTAATCTCTTATATGGTGTAAACAATTTTGTTTGCCATGTTGTTGTATAAAAATGTAGATAGTTGGCAGCGAGTGAATGTTGAAAGTGATTGGTGTATACAAACGACTTGAAGAGTATAGAATGAATACTTCAACAGCATTCATGAATAACTTTAGTTCTTACCCAATCGAACCCAACTTACAATCGAGTTGAGAATGGTCCAGGACGGACCGAAACGTCGTCGTCCCTTCACCTTCTAGTGTGTGGTCCGGTCAACATATTTCAGCCACGTTATTGTGACTCCTCGTCTGCAACAGGTTGCTTGCCGGGGATGAGTACTCACCATAAAACATCACACACTAAAAATGTGTTGCAAATACAGCAGAAGTATTAGGAAACAAATAGGTGTATTAAGAGCACTTGTGTGCACAAGATCAACAGAGATTATTGCGCTAACAGAAACATAAATAAATGTCGAAAACTTAAGGGATACAAATTATTCCATATAGATAGAAAAGATGAGAGAAGGAGAGTGGCAGCACAAGTCACAGAACATATGAAATGTAGTGGCAGCACAAGTCACAGAACATATGAAATGTA
>NC_091157.1:2792775-2795275 GCF_040958095.1 Procambarus clarkii
AAAACCAGGAGGAAATTCGAAATCTTAGAACCTCGGAACATCGAAGGTCTTATCAAGTTGCATCGCAGACTCCAAGACCAACTTGGCTTCAGCTGAGTATGTAAAGAAGACCTTGGTAATGGATAAGGCTTTGAGACCAACAGTCTTCACCAAGTAATCACGAGGCGAAAGATCTAGACCTGTGCGTCTAACACTTGAAAGGAATATAAGGAGGGAGGGAATGGTGCGAGAGAGAGAGAGAGAGAGAGAGAGAGAGAGAGAGAGAGAGAGAGAGAGAGAGAGAGAGAGAGAGAGAGAGAGAGAGAGAGAGAGAGAGAGAGAGACGTTGGAAGCTGTGAACCTCAAACACAGCATTAAAACTTTAAAACAAAACCTCATAACTTTAACTTTGAGAGTTCACCTAATTAGCCAATTTTACTCACCCAAAGAACTATACGAGTTCACGCCAGATTTCACATTAGAGTGTTAATTATTGCTTGCTCTTCTGAGAGTGAATATCTGATTTACATCTAACTTATTTACATCTAACTTCTCTCCATTTATACTGTGTGTGTGTGTGTGTGTGTGTGTGTGTGTGTGTGTGTGTGTGTGTGTGTGTGTGTGTGTGTGTGTGTGCGTGTGTGTGTGTGTGTGTTTATATATCACAATGAAACCACAATGACCTGATATATCAATGAAAATCATTTTGAGGCAATGAAGCGACTCGAACCCGCATTCTGGTGAATCCCAGACACCGACCTTAACCGACTCGGCCACGATGGTACACAAGTCGACCAACCCGGAACTCTACTGAACTCACTAGGCGGTTCTTTAAGCCCTAAACCGGAGCTCAACCAGGACTTTACAGCCTGCCCAAGGGTTCTACAGGCCAGTGTGAGGCCGGGAAGTAATGACACTCCCCCTTGTAAGTAGTAATGAATAACTATCTTAATAGTGAAGGTTAGGTTAGGTTAGGTTACTATTTCTTCTCAGCAGAAAGTGTCAAGTTTTGTATTGGTTTATCCAAAGTGTTGGCAAGTGCGCGTGGCTCTGTGCCTGCCGAGAGAGGGGGAGTAAGTGGCACTCTCCGTGTCACAAGATGAGTGGCACGGCGGTGATGGGAGGGTGTGGCACTGAGTGGTGGTGAGTGGCACTGTCCTGGAACCGGTCAGAGGGTGTTGATGAAGTAATCTGGGGCGGGCGGTGAGATCACACAGCCAGGATACAAGGAGGTGACGCCACTCACTCACTCACTCACTCACTCATGAACGAAGCAACGAACGAATGACCGGACCGAACGAACGAATAACCGTTCGGACGAACAGAAACGCAGCCTACTAGTGACAAAAACAATGCAGGCGGTGGTCATGAGACTGATTCGATAACGGAAATAACGGACATAACGGAAATAACGGACAAAACGGAAATAACAGACATAACGGAAATAACAGACATAACGGAAATAACGGACATAACGGAAATAACGGACAAAACGGAAATAACAGACATAACGGAAATAACGGACATAGCGGAAATAACGGACATAACGGAAATAACAGACATAACGGAAATAACGGACATAACGGAAATAACGGACAAAACGGAAATAACGGACATAACGGAAATTATTGCGTTAAAATTAAATTTATAATTTCCTTTAATATTCTTGAATAAATTAGAATATTGACATTATTATTATTATTTTTAATTTGTTTTGTAGTCAGATGGTTACAGTAGCAGACGACTGCTGACTCCTGTTAGCAGGCTGAGAGCTTTCCCATCCCATAGTTCATGGTAAGCCCTATATCCACTAGTTTCCACGACCCGCCAATTCTTAAACAACCAGGTACCCAATTACTGCTGGGCGAACAGATACGAATTGGCGCCCAGTCAATCCTCCCTGGCCAGGATTCGAACCTTTATCACTTTTTTATTTGGTTTTATAAGAACATAGTGTTCAGTAAGGATGATAAGGGCTGCTTTTTTTAACTGTCCACGAAGATTACAGAAACAAAAGCTGATGATATAGAAACAAAAGCTGATGATATAGAAACAAAAGCTGATGATATAGAAACAAAAGCTGATGATATAGAAACAAAAGCTGATGATATAGAAACAAAAGCTGATGGTATAGAAACAAAAGCTGATGATGTAGAAACAAAAGCTGATGATGTAGAAACAAAAGCTGATGATGTAGAAACAAAAGCTGATGATACAGAAACAAAAGCTGATGATGTAGAAACAAAAGCTGATGATACAGAAACAAAAGCTAATGTGATGATGCAGACATGGCAAGAATATAAAATAATTCAAGACTTTCTGCTGCTGTTGAACCAACAGACTGCAAAAGACTTTTTTTTTTTTGAGACTAAAAAGACTAAAAAATCATTTTTAGATTGGCTTTGCTATTTTTTGTTCGCCGTGACGAACGAGTTTCCCGGATTTAGGCTGTATCGGTGTATTCTGCTGTTGTATACTGTATTGTTGTTTTCCTGTCGTTTAGCAAGATTTAAAAAAAATT
>NC_091157.1:2800275-2869875 GCF_040958095.1 Procambarus clarkii
TTTCTCTAAACCACCGTAGATTTTACGCTGGGGTCTACTGAGTAAAAATAGCATTATTTACAACAACTACGATTACTTGAAGACCTCATTTCTATGTATTGATATACCTGGTTGATACCTGGTTGATACCTGGTTGATGGGGTTCTGGGAGTTCTTCTACTCCCCAAGCCCGGCCCGAGGCCAGGCTTGACTTGTGAGAGTTTGGTCCACCAGGCTGTTGCTTGGAGCGGCCCGCAGGCCCACATATACCTGGTTGATGGGGTTCTGGGAGTTCTTCTACTCCCCAAGCCCGGCCCGAGGCCAGGCTCGACTTGTGAGAGTTTGGTCCACCAGGCTGTTGCTTGGAGCGGCACCACAGCCCGGTTGGTCCGGCACTCCTTGGAGGAATAAATCTAATTTCCTCTTGAAAATGTCCATATCTCTTGATATGATCTATACATTACAACAAGTATATACTATACACACAAATCACAATATCGTACTATATGAAATGAACAAATCCACAAGGGCCGTGATGAGGGTTCGAACCTACACCTGGGATGTTCCCAGATGAACCATGTGGATTTGTTCAAGTATATACTGTCATTTCAAGAGGCTGCGTTGCTATATAAAATATACTTTAGTATGTGTAGTCTACCATGTGTCTTACACGGGGTCAAGCTTCTCTAATGTCTGGCTCTTGGACTTGTCCTCATCTATGGGTTGTATTCTTCTCCGTTGTATTCTCAGTTGTATCCATCTTGGATCTATGTTATTCACCCTGGTTGTATTCATCTCACTCATCTTGAATCAGTTATCATATTGACCTTGAGGCTATATCTTGTGTTTGCTCTCTCTCTCTCTCTTCCCCCTCTCTCTCCTCTCTCTCTCTCTCTTCCCCCCTCTCTCTCCTCTCTCTCTCTCTCTTCCCCCCTCTCTCTCCTCTCTCTCTCTCTCTTCCCCCCTCTCTCTCCTCTCTCTCTCTTCCCCCCTCTCTCTCCTCTCTCTCTCTTTTGAAGACATATGGAAAAATGTGGACATAGTGAGAAGGGCGGAGAGCATATTTGTACTCACTTAGTTCTGTTGGCGGTGCTCAAGCTTCAGCTCTCTGGTCCCGGCTCTCAACTTTAGTAAAGCTCTGTATGGCTTCATTAGCAAATTAATTTTTTCTACATTCCAATTATTCAATAGGGATAATTAATTTTATCCTGTGTGTCTGTCATTTGTCATTTATGGGACTTTTTGGAAGTTCATAAATATGTCTGTCTACCATCCTGGGGGGGTCTGACGGCTGAGTGAACAGCACTCGGAATTCGTAGTCCATATACACACACACACACACATATATATATATATATATATATATATATATATATATATATATATATATATATATATATATATATATATATATATATTAATCAGGTGTTGTGGGCGTTGTTTGTCGAGAAGTGTTTTCTATGTTGACATCTTCACGTTCTCTCTCTACATATATACTGACACACATACATACATCTACACATACACATATACACATTTTGTCCACAATTACCAGGTATGAGGAGCGGGCCTCTGTGTGGGTGTGTGTACTCACCTAGTTGTACTCACCTAGTTGTGTTTGCGGGGGTTGAGCTCTGGCTCTTTGGTCCCGCCTCTCAACCGTCAATCAACAGGTGTACAGATTCCTGAGCCTATCGGGCTCTGTCATATCTACACTTGAAACTGTGTATGGAGTCAGCCTCCACCACATCACTTCCTAATGCATTCCATTTGTCAACTACTCTGACACTAAAAAAGTTCTTTCTAATATCTCTGTGGCTCATTTGGGCACTCAGTTTCCACCTGTGTCCCCTTGTGCGTGTTCCCCTTGTGTTAAATAGACTCTTTATCTACCCTATCAATTCCCTTCAGAATCTTGAATGTGGTGATCATGTCCCCCCTAACTCTTCTGTCTTCCAGCGAAGTGAGGTTTAATTCCCGTAGTCTCTCCTCGTAGCTCATACCTCTCAGCTCGGGTACTAGTCTGGTGGCAAACCTTTGAACCTTTTCCAGTTTAGTCTTATCCTTGACTAGATATGGACTCCATGCTGGGGCTGCATACTCCAGGATTGGCCTGACATATGTGGTACACAAAGTTCTGAATGATTCTTTACACAAGTTTCTGAATGCCGTTCGTATGTTGGCCAGCCTGGCATATGCCGCTGATGTTATCCGCTTGATATGTGCTGCAGGAGACAGGTCTGGCGTGATACCAACCCCCAAGTCTTTTTCCTTCTCTGACTCCTGAAGAATTTCCTCTCCCAGATGATACCTTGTATCTGGCCTCCTACTCCCTAGACCTATCTTCATTACATTACATTTGGTTGGGTTAAACTCTAACAACCATTTGTTCGACCATTCCTTCAGCTTGTCTAGGTCTTCTTGAAGCCTCAAACAGTCCTCTTCTGTTTTAATCCTTCTCATAATTTTAGCATCGTCCGCAAACATCGAGAGAAATGAATCGATACCCTCCGGGAGATCATTTACATATATCAGAAACAAGATAGGACCGAGTACAGAGCCCTGTGAGACTCCACTGGTGACTTCACGCCAATCGGAGGTCTCACCCCTCACCGTAACTCTCTGCTTCCTATTGCTTAGATACTCCCTTATCCACTGGAGCACCTTACCAGCTACACCTGCCTGTCTCTCCAGCTTATGTACCAGCCTCTTATGCGGTACTGTGTCAAAGGCTTTCCGACAATCCAAGAAAATGCAGTCCGCCCAGCCCTCTCTTTCTTGCTTAATCTTTGTCACCTGATCGTAGAATTCTATCAAGCCTGTAAGGCAAGATTTACCCTCCCTGAACCCATGTTGGCGATTTGTCACAAAGTCCCTTCTCTCCAGATGTGTTACCAGGTTTTTTCTCAAGATCTTCTCCATCACCTTGCATGATATACAAGTCAAGGACACTGGCCTGTAGTTCAGTACCTCTTGCCTGTCGCCCTTTTTGTATATTGGGACCACATTCGCCGTCTTCCATATTTCTGGTAGGTCTCCCGTCTCCAGTGACTTACTATACACTATGGAGAGTGGCAAGCAAAGTGCCTCTGCACACTCTTTCAGTACCCATGGTGAGATCCCATCTGGACCAACAGCCTTTCTAACATCCAGATCCAGCAGGTGTCTCTTGACCTCCTCCCTCGTAATTTCGAACTCTTTCCAAGGCCGCCTGGTTTACCTCCCTTTCTCCTAGCACAGTGACCTCACCTTGTTCTATTGTGAAGACCTCCTGGAACCTCTTGTTGAGTTCTTCACACACCTCTCTGTCATTCTCTGTATACCTGTCCTCGCCTGTTCGAAGTTTCAATACCTGTTCTTTCACTGTTGTTTTCCTTATGATGTGACTGTGGAGTAGCTTTGGTTCGGTCTTGGCTTTGTTTGCTATATCATTTTCAAAACTTTTCTCTGCTTCTCTTCTCACCCTGACGTACTCATTCCTGGTTCTCTGGTATCTCTCTCTGCTTTCTGGTGTTCTGTTATTCCGGAAGTTCCTCCACGCCCCTTTGTTCAGTTTCTTCGCTTCCATACATGCCCTATTATACCATGGATTCTTCTGTTGCTTCTCGGATTTTTTCCTTTGGGCCTGGATGAACCTGTTTACTGCCTCCTGACACTTTTGGGTAACATAGTCCATCATACCGTGTACATACCCTGTGTGTGTGTGTATGTGTGTGTGTGTGTGTGTGTGTGTGTGTGTGTGTGTGTGTGTGTGTGTGTGTGTGTGTGTGTGTGTGTGTGTGTGTGTGTGTGTCCGTCCCCACAGAGGAGAAGAGTTCCCTCTTGTGATGTGAAGCATGAAATGCAATTCGCTGGGAGGAAGAAGCAGAAGGGAGAAGGGAAGAGGAGGGAGAAGGGAAGAGGAGGAAGCAGGAAGCAAGAGGGAGCAGGAGGGAGGGAGAGCAATATATCATCTCCACACATCACACGATAACACTCACCCCACCAACCTACCTTTTTCAGAGATATATAAAATAAGTGAGCCAACTGGTTATCTTCGTCAAGGACTGCAGCCCGCCTTTCAACTCTCTGGCTGTCTAATACAACCACTCCAGACCTAATACCCTATCATATCTACTTATTAAATTTTGAATGGAGTTTGCTTCAATAACCTGCTCCTTTAGCTCAATCCTAATTTAACACTAGTCTTACACTAAAAGAAAAATGTCTAAATATCTGTGACTTGTTATTTCTTAACCTTCTATCCATGTTCTATTGGTATTCTATGTGAACATTTTTATATTTTTCAGTCTGTCACTAAGGACTTGTCTCCTCTCTCTCTCTCTCTCTCTCTCTCTCTCTCTCTCTCTCTCTCTCTCTCTCTCTCTCTCTCTCTCTCTCTCTCTCTCTCTCATTTTCAGTGGCATCAGGTCTGGTTCTTTCAGTCTCACGTCATGGCCCATCTATTGCAATGTGGGGGACAAGCCTCGTTGCGAGTCTTTCTCCTTTGTTGCTCTGCCATATTGCCACTACTTTATCATAAAACTCCAATAGGTTCATTAGGCATTATTTCCCTTCTCTAAAGTGGACAACCCCTTCGAAAGTACAAGTTGTAATTTTTTTTTTAATAGAAATGGTACAACCTCCAACTGATGAAAGTTTCAGCCCCATAAAATAAATATTAGAAAAATAAAATATGTTAAAAAAAATAAAAAATCTAAATCAAATCTAAGACCAATCATATATTTACTGCACTAAGCTATGGTAATAGCATCGAATATTGATTTTGTCCACGCCGAATATTTAATATATCTAGTTGCAGTAAAAAAAAAAAAAAAAATGTCATATGCTCCCGCAATTATGCACCAAATTTACGCATTTGAAAGTGTATAACGAAGATTTCTGCATTAATTTTACAATGGTTTTGTAGAAATTGTAGAGCTAGATACTGTACACGTAACCCGTAAGATTGATGAGAATTGCTTGCAAATTTAGCTGGCAATTAGCTTGAATTACACACAGAGATCACACTAACGTGATGCATCAAATGAACAAATCCACAAGGGCCGTGACGAGGATTCGAACCTGCGTCCGGGAGCATCCCAGACACTAAGTTCAGTAGAACTTCGGTTTCAACTCTTTTTAATCCTGACGTAGCTCAGTCGATTAAGGCAGTGTCTGGGATGCTCCCCGACGCATTTTCAAATCATCGTCACGGCCCTTGTGGATTTGTTCATTTTTTTTAATTAGTTTGAAGTTGTTGAAAATTTACGTAAGTAAAGTGAAGTTAAATATTGTGAAAATATTTTGTTACACTTCTAACCTATTGATCTTTTAACTTTCCATACCTATTGCTAGGGACGTGTACTCTTGAAGATTCAGCCAAATATCTCTTTAAACAGAAGAAAAAATAATTACCCCCAAAAAATATATAAATGCAAATGTAAATTGTATTTATATGTATATGCACATATTAAATAGTATTAACATATGTCACTGCATTTATGTTATATCCAGTGACATTATTAGCCCTCACGTATCATTTATTGACCTGTATTTAGATAATTGTCATATAATTACGAACGTAAAGCTCTCGTTGGACTCTTAGTGTTGTAATGACATATATTCTTTGCCTATTAGGCCTGACTGTTTATCTTGCAACTTATTAAACCTCTGTACCATAAAAGCACAACCATCGCGGATATCAGAGTAATATTAGTGAGTTGAAATTACAGTAATTAAAAATTAATGTGTTGGGAGCTCGATGGCCGGGTTGACGGGAATGGGAATGTTTTGTCTGCAATAATATTTCTCTGCTAACGTGATGTTGAGCTTACATTCCACACTAATTAAAATGTACATTCATCAGTATTATGGCACAGAAATAAACAAACACGGTTTGCAGGAAAAATCAAAATGGCAGAAGCTGCTACGCTATGAGAAAAGCATCCCTTCACGACAACTTCTGATAGCATACTGAGGATGGATTGGCCTGCCGTTGTCCTACCCTTCTCTACTGGCCTGCCCTTGTCCTACCCTTCTCTACTGGCCTGCCATTGTCCTACCCTTCTCTACTGGCCTGCCATTGTCCTACCCTTCTCTACTGGCCTGCCATTGTCCTGCCCTTCTCTACTGGCCTGCCCTTGTCCTACCCTTCTCTACTGGCCTGCCATTGTCCTACCCTTCTCTACTGGCCTGCCATTGTCCTACCCTTCTCTACTGGCCTGCCATTGTCCTGCCCTTCTCTACTGGCCTGCCAATGTCCTGCCCTTCTCTACTGGCCTGCCATTGTCCTACCCTTCTCTACTGGCCTGCCATTGTCCTACCCTTCTCTACTGGCCTGCCATTGTCCTACCCTTCTCTACTGGCCTGCCATTGTCCTACCCTTCTCTACTGGCCTGCCATTGTCCTACCCTTCTCTACTGGCCTGCCATTGTCCTGCCCTTCTCTACTGGCCTGCCATTGTCCTACCCTTCTCTACTGGCCTGCCATTGTCCTACCCTTCTCTACTGGCCTGCCATTGTCCTACCCTTCTCTACTGGCCTGCCATTGTCCTACCCTTCTCTACTGGCCTGCCATTGTCCTGCCCTTCTCTACTGGCCTGCCATTGTCCTGCCCTTCTCTACTGGCCTGCCATTGTCCTACCCTTCTCTACTGGCCTGCCCTTGTCCTACCCTTCTCTACTGGCCTGCCATTGTCCTACCCTTCTCTACTGGCCTGCCATTGTCCTGCCCTTCTCTACTGGCCTGCCATTGTCCTGCCCTTCTCTACTGGCCTGCCCTTGTCCTACCCTTCTCTACTGGCCTGCCATTGTCCTACCCTTCTCTACTGGCCTGCCCTTGTCCTACCCTTCTCTACTGGCCTGCCATTGTCCTACCCTTCTCTACTGGCCTGCCCTTGTCCTACCCTTCTCTACTGGCCTGCCATTGTCCTACCCTTCTCTACTAGCTTGTGATGCTAAAGACCACCAGAAAAATTATCTAAAACATATAAATATAAATATTTTACAAAAAATGCGAGATTTGGATAGAAATTACACATTGCTCCGAGCGTAGGTGGGTGATGCTAGCTATAATTAGTTGATTGTTTACTATAAAAACCCGAGAATTTCATTACAGTGTTGCCATACTCAAACTTCCAAGTCCATTCCATTTATTAACTACTTTAATACTGAAAAAGTTCTTTTTAATGCTTCTATGGCTCATTTGGGTACTCGGTTCCCACCTGTGTTCACTTGTGCCAACCAGCCGTGTTAAATAATCTGCCCACCCTGTTAATTCCACTGAGACTTTGTATGTGGTGATCATGTCTCCCCGAACTCTTCTGTCTTCCAGTGACGTGTGGGTGAAATTCACGCAGCCTTTCCTTGTAACTCTTACCTATTAGTTCCGAAACTAGTCAGGTGGCATACCTTTGAACCTTTCCCAAATTCATCTTATGCTTGACAATATATGGACCTCATACTGGAGCTGCATACTCCAGGATTGGTTTGATGTATGTGGTATACAAAAATATAAATAATTCCTTACATTAATTTCTAAGGCAGTTTTGATGTTAGCCTCAGCGCCCGTACGGTATTACGGTCACGCCTAATGACACAAGATGAAACAACAAGACAAAACCATTAGAACATAAGAATTAAGGAAACTGCAGAGGTCCAATATTGGCGCACACCAAGCAGCTCCTATTTATATGTCGATCTCAATATGAACGCTAGGTCTCCCGGATGTAGAGACGGTGATTGGCTGGGTGCTGGAAGTGTGACCAATGAGAGAACGCCCTGATATGACGTAGCCACCCGAGGCTGGCCCAGGCGTCAGTACACTCCAGGTCGTCATATGAACAAGACGTACAGCTCGGCACTCCAACAAGAGACTATCTAACATGCCAGGTGGATGCCTGGACTATCAGCTTAGACGCTCTCCTCTCCCTCCCAGCAACTCCACACCATGTGCAGGTTGCTGGGAGAGAGATGAGCAGTTGGAACCTGGGATAGGGAAATGAATATGCTCACCTGTTTCCCTATTCCATGTCCTATCCTGCCATAACCTTTCCATGTGGGACGTAATCATACTTTTTCATCATAATTTCTTTGAGGCGTTGGTACTTAAACTGCTGCTCTACCAACGTCCGAACACGTGTATACGTGTTGTACACGTCACCACGTGGCAGGAGGCCAAATGGCAGGAGTCACCCAGGTGATTCCCTTCTAAATATAGCCATTACCAAGCACTTGACATGTTTACAAGTATGAGAATACACATGGTGTAGCGGCGCCTGTCAGCTGGCAACCATGGTGTAGCGGCGCCTGGCAGCTGGCAACCATGGTGTAGCGGCGCCTGGCAGCTGGCAACCATGGTGTAGCGGCGCCTGGCAGCTGGCAACCATGGTGTAGCGGCGCCTGGCAGCTGGCAACCATGGTGTAGCGGCGCCTGGCAGCTGACAACCACCTGTGTAGCGGTGCCTGGCAGCATGGCAACCACGTGTGTAGCAGCGCCTGGCAGCATGGCAACCACGTGTGTAGCAGCGCCTGGCAGCATGGCAACCACGTGTGTAGCAGCGCCTGGCAGCTGGCAACCACGTGTGTAGCAGCGCCTGGCAGCTGGCAACCACCTGTGTAGCGGCGCCTGGCAGCTGGCAACCACCTGTGTAGCGGCGCCTGGCAGCTGGCAACCACGTGTGTAGCAGCGCCTGGCAGCTGGCAACCACCTGTGTAGCAGCGCCTGGCAGCTGGCAACCACGTGTGTAGCAGCGCCTGGCAGCATGGCAACCACGTGTGTAGCGGCGCCTGGCAGCTGGCAACCACGTGTGTAGCAGCGCCTGGCAGCATGGCAACCACGTGTGTAGCAGCGCCTGGCAGCATGGCAACCACGTGTGTAGCGGCGCCTGGCAGCTGGCAACCACGTGTGTAGCGGCGCCTGGCAGCTGGCAACCACGTGTGTAGCGGCGCCTGGCAGCTGGCAACCACGTGTGTAGCGGCGCCTGGCACGCACATCAGCCCGTCCGCGCGAATAGTACGTCGCATTTTGACGTATAGATCCCACAAGGCCAAAAACATATGTTCTGAAAATCACAAGAGACTCGCAAAATTTATGTGATGTCCCGTTTTCTATGGGTGGGTCCTTGGTTGGGTTAGGTGAGGGGGCAATTTAGTACGTCAGTTTAGTGACGTTGTGGACAGGCTGTGCAAAGTCCAAACACCCTTAAGTCGCCACAGCGGAAAGAAATCAAGGGTGCTAAGACACAATTGAACCCAAACTACCGACCAAGCCTATTCGATGCACGCAAAGAAAACGTGATTGTCTGCTAGGGCACAACTGTCCATACTATCCATTATTTAATCAGTAGGGGATTATAGCCTCAAAATACAACGAATTATTTCAAGAGGACAGATTGTGAGAAAAAAAAATCACTATCTCTTACAATGGACAGTGTATAGATATTGGTCGAGCCACCGTACAGTGGACGGTGTATACAAATGCACGGTAAAGCAGGCGAATCATCAGGTAATAATATTGCCTACTGAAGCCAGATATGTTCCCCCATTAGAGACACTACGGTACTGGAGCAAGAGTTTAAAGAACTGGTAATCTCCAAGTACAGATCCCGATCTAACTAAGCTTTTAAAGCAGGCGATGAGTCACAATAACGTGGCTGAAGTATGTTGACCAGACCACACACTAGAAAGTGAAGGGACGACGACGTTTCGGTCCGTCCTGGACCATTCTCAAGTCGATGAATGGTCAAATCGACTTGAGAATGGTCCAAGACGGACCGAAACGTCGTCGTCCCTTCACTTTCCAGTGTGTGGTTTGGTCAACAAAACTTTTAAAGATTATGAGGCTGAGACTCGACCTAGGAAACCGCGTACCTCTGGTTGAGAACCTCTCCAAACCCTCCAGGATCTATAGGGTTTGGATAGAACCAGTTTTAGGTCTAGACACCGGTTCTCACAGCCTGAGGGTACGCTTACGTCAAGTGAAACACCCACTTTAGAGGGTTCGGTAGGGTCCACGTTCAGAACAATTGTCCTGAACGTTCAACAAACCCCACAAAACAATCACGCTGCTTAAAATGCAACCCGGGAGCTCTGTATCTCGGGTCATAAACGGGTAAAAATGATACAACCGAGGCGAAGGTGATCCATCAATAAGGCACGGCGGGATCTCCATACACAGACGCCATCACCATAACTACCGTGGTCATTATACCCTCTTACTCTCCACACTATGAATCACCACCTGTCTCCGACACTATCTTCACCAGCTTCCATCTTCTCCTCCTCCTCAAAGAAGTAATTTTAGTGTCTGTAGCCTTGGCTGACGCCCACACAAACTCCTGCTATGAATATCAAATATGGATACCACAATACAATGTTTTCAGGCTCTATTTTGGATGGGGTCAACCCAAGCCCCATCAACGACGCATATCTGCACTCTGCTGTTCAACATAGTGGAAGTAAAGATAATTAAAACCGAAATTTAAAACTAAGTTATTGGGGGTTTGACTTTCAAAGAATTGGAAGTCGTCAGACTTTTAACCCTATTCCCGACAGCACTCTGTGACCTTTTTGGGCTCTGATATTTCATCAACTCACCTCTCATGCTGAGGACCACGTGAGTAACATTTGTGTGAACAAGTTTGAATGGTTTCCAAGCCAAGGAATGACGATTCCAATTCTTTTAACAGTCGTTGTGGCCTAGTGGTAAAAGTACTAGACATGCCAAGGTGCTTGGAGCCCCTGGCTGTCTGGGTTCGAATCCTTCAGAGGTGAGGATTTTTCTGTTGCATATTGACTTGGGGACCATTCAAGCTTGCTCGCACACACACACATATCGTCGAGAGAGCGTCAAGGTGTGAAGTGTGTATTATATATATATATATATATATATATATATATATATATATATATATATATATATATATATATATATATATATATATATATATATATATGTCGTACCTAGTAGCCAGAACGCACTTCTCGGCCTACTATGCAAGGCCCGATTTGCCTAATAAGCCAAGTTTTCATGAATTAATTGTTTTTCGACTACCTAACCTACCTAACCTAACCTAACCTAACTTTTTCGGCTACCTAACCTAACCGATAAAGATAGGTTAGGTTAGGTTAGGTAGGGTTGGTTAGGTTCGGTCATATATCTACGTTAATTTTAACTCCAATAACAATTTTTTTACCTCATACATAATGAAATGGGTAGCTTTATCATTTCATAAGAAAAAAAATTGAGAAAATATATTAATTCAGTAAAACTTGGCTTATTAGGCAAATCGGGCCTTGCATAGTAGGCTGAGAAGTGCGTTCTGGCTACTAGGTACGACATATGTATATATATATATATATATATATATATATATATATATATATATATATATATATATATTATAGCAACCATATCATAGCAACATGATGCAGCCTCCAAGTATTGCACAATGCCACCATAAAATCAATGATGTATCTATGACAACAAACGGAGGCTATGCAGTAGGATCGAACTGTCGTCCTATACATTCCAGACTCCCCCACGACCAACCCAACACTGGCAAGAACGCCAGACTTACACAAACAAGGCAAACTGGTTTAGAAACACGGTTGTTGATTTATGGAACAAGATGGGGGAATCGAACCTGCAGCGTCTTGGGGGGACGTGCGTTTAGGGGGATTCCAGGATGCCGGTTCGATCCCCGTCCTGCCCTAAAGATTTCCTCATCGACATGTCAGGCTATTGTGATTTCAATGTGTTTTTATGACCAGATTTCCTGATAACAGCGGAAAATCTGGTAATAATACAAGGGCCGTGACGAGGATTCGAACCTACGTCCGAGAGCATCCCAGACGCTGCCTTAATCAACTGAGCTACGACATGGTCAAAAGAATTGAAACCAGACGTTCTACTGAACTTACTAGGATCCTGAGTACCGAGGTTTTTAACTCTTGAACCTATAATAATGTGTGTAACCTACTCCGCTATACCCCCCCCCCCTCACAGTGTGTATATTGACAACGCTGCCACTCACACCAAGGTATGGGGAGCATAATAACTGAACTATAAGCTCAACAAGCACCAACAACTGCTTGTTAGTGGTTGCTACAGGGCACGCGCGAGGTAATCCTCAGTACTGTGCCCACGTACCCATGCAGGCTTCCCAAAGTGATGGGGCGAGGCGTGGCCAGCATACCCAATGAGAGAGCCAAACAAAAGGTTCGACCCCCAACAGCTCTCATGCTGGTGGAGCCCCACTACTCTCACCCATGGGGCCGAGCTCTCTATGTACACTTCAACATTCGGACGTCGACATGCGTGGCAATATATATCTATGTCTGTCTGTCCCAGGATGGGTAGTGCTGGACATACCAAGGGACATAGAGGCCCTGGCTGACCGAGTTCGAATACTTCAGCGGTGAAGAGTTTTCTGATACATGCATTTATATATATTTCTGTGTGTGAGAGTGTTTGTTGTTGAAGCTCTAAGGCCAAACGCTTTGGGCTAGTCTGTTTAAACTATACGGGATTAATGACAATTGTGTCGTGTGGTAGGGAAAGTGATGGTCAAGTCGTGCCATTGCCCCGCTGAACGAGGCAACAGCCTAACTGCCCCTTCCGTCACAAAGTCTGTGAATGTGGGTTGTTAAGCCCAGAGTCCATATCGACTTTAGAACGTGTTTAAATCATATGGAATTCACATAATGAATGAATTAAGTACAGTGATGGAGCATGAGAGTTAGGGAGAATGGGAGGGAGGGAGAGAGAACTGAAGAATGGGAGGGACAGACAAACATGGAGACGGAGAGACCCGGGCTCCGCCGGTCACCCCATAGATTATCACATATAGTCCTTGTGCAATAAAGGAGAAATTGTAAATATTGTGATACTGGGGAGGTGTGGAAAAAATCAAGTGCGTGTGTGTGTGTGTGTGTGTGTGTGTGTGTGTGTGTGTGTGTGTGTGTGTGAGTGAGTGTGTGTGTGTGTGTGTGTGTGTGTGTGTGTGTGTGTGTGTGAGTGTGTGTGTGTGTGTGTGTGTGTCTGAGTGTGTGTGTGTGTGTGTGTGTGTGTGTGTGTGTGTGTGTGTGTGAGTGAGTGTGTGTGTGTGTGTGTGTGTGAGTGTGTGTGTGTGTGTGTGTGTGTGTGTGTGTGTGTGTGTGTGTCTGAGTGTGTGTGTGTGTGTGTGTGTGTGTGTGTGTGTGTGTGTGTGTGTGTGTGTGTGTGTGTGTACTCACCTAATTGTGCTTGCGGGGGTTGAGCTTTGGCTCTTTGGTCCCAGAAGTGTGTGTGTGTGTGTGTGTGTGTGTGTGTGTGTGTGTGTGTGTGTGTGTGTGTGTGTGTGTGTGTGTGTGAGTGTGTGTGAGTGTGTGTGAGTGTGTGTGTGTGTGTGTGTGTGTGTGTGAGTGTGTGTGAGTGTGTGTGAGTGTGTGTGTGTGTGTGTGTGTGTGTGTCTGAGTGTGTGTGTGTGTGTGAGTGAGTGAGTGAGTAAATATCTTACCCAGCAACCGCCTGAACAACATGCTTCACGTGAGTAAATATAAAGTGACCTTGACAATCAACACAGCATCCTGATTCGTCTTCTCTAAACAAATCCACAAGGGCCGATGCTCTCGGACGCAGGTTCGAATCCTCGTCACGGCCCTTGTGGATTTGTTCGTCTTCTCTACATTGTTCGCAGTTTTCTTTTCCTTCCGCGATTATTATCTCCCTCTCCTCCTCCTCCATCCTTCGTCATCTCCGCCGCCTCCTCCATTGTGCAGTATTTTAATAAGACTTAATTGAAATCCTCAGATTAGGCAAAATTGTAATTAAATTGTCAATAAAGATGTTAATAATAAATGAGTGATGACTCGTGTGTTCCTCTCATCACCTCTCACCTCCTCCACACTTGTCAGTACACTGCAGCTGACATTTTTCACAGTAACTGCGGTCAGGTACGTGCCCAACATGGACGGGTCGGGTTCGACATAACAAATAATAGTACCATGTGACACTGTGCCAAAGTGACCCCCAACGAAAAAACTCTATGACACTGTGACTATGTTGAATTACATCATCATTTTTGGCCCATAATGGGGCAAGTACTGGATGCATTATAAGGATATCCTCAAAAAACACGAGAGTGAATAAAGTAATTGCAAAGCTCCACCCGCCAAACACACCGATACTACAACGTTGGTACAACGTTCGAACAAGTTTTAATAACTCCTAACCATTTATAACAACCAATATAGCAAGTTGTAACAACGTTCTAATACGTCATAAACACGTTAAGCCAAGATGTAACAACTTTATTGCAAGTTGTAACAAGCGGAAAATAGAGACAGTTTCGGTTTGTGTTTCCAGGGTAGGTACCTCATGCCAACGGGTCTGAATGGTCTTAATAACTGGACATCCAGTGATGTAGTGTGAGAAGGCATGACCCAGCTCCTGCTCACAGAGTTTGCACCTGGAGTGCTTAGGAGATGTCATCTGTAGTCACCTGCCACAGGTAACACGATCATTAAAAAAAAACCTATGGAAACCCAATCTCGATTTCAGATTTCATCAAAATCACTTCAGGAAGGAGGGGAAGGGGGGGAAAGCAAAATGGCCGATCTCGAAGAGCCTATCTTGAGATGATTTCGGGGCTTTTTTTTTTTTTTTTTTTTAGTGTCCCCGCGGCCCGGTCCTCGACCAGGCCTCCACCCCCAGGAAGCAGCCCGTGACAGCTGACTAACACCCAGGTACCTATTTTACTGCTAGGTAACAGGGGCATAGGGTGAAAGAAACTCTGACCATTGTTTCTCGCCGGCGCCTGGGATCGAACCCAGGACCACAGGATCACAAGTCCAGCGTGCTGTCCGCTCGGCCGACCGGCCTATGACACTTATAAACCACCAATGTGTCATCTTGAAAAGTTAAGTGAAGCCCCCCAAGTGTCTGGCCTCCAATTTAAGAGAGGCAAACAGGCAGAAAGACACTGTTATTGTTATAGATAATCACAGTTCGCACATGTCGCAGTTTTCAACATGTCCCAATATCAATGTCTGGCCGGATATGTCTGGCCGGATATGTCTGGCCGGATATGTCTGGCCGGATATGTCTGGCCGGATATGTCTGGCCGGATATGTCTGGCCGGATATGTCTGGCCGGATATAAATGTGTCCGGATAGACAGACACTACAGGACGACAGGGAGGAATAGTTCGGAAAATGGCTACTAAAGTTTAACTCAGGTAAGTGTAAAGTAATGAAATTAGGCGAAGGGAGCAGGAGGCTGAACACAAGGTACCATCTGGGAGGTGAAATCCTGCAAGAGTCAGATAGAAAGATCTGGGGGTTGATATAACACCGAACCTGTCCCCAGAGGCCCACATCAAAAGGATACCATCAGCGGCATATGCTAGGTTGGCTATATAAGAACTGCCTTTAGAAACTTGTGTAACGAATCGTTCAGGACCTTGTATATCACCTATGTCAGACCAATCCTGGAGTGTGCAGCTGCAGCCTGAGTCCATACCGAATTCAACACATGATAAAGTTAAAGAAGATTCAGAGGTATGTCACCAGACTAGTCCCAGAAATGAGAGATATAAGTTACGAGGCAAGGCTATGGGAGCCAAACCTCACGTTCCTGGAAGACAGAGGAGTAAGAGGAGACATGTTGATAACCTACAAAATTCTCAAGAGAAATTGACAGGATGGACAAAGGCAAACTCTTTACCACGGGTGGAACACGAACAAGGAGACACAGGTGGAAACTGAATAGCCAAATGAGCCAAAGAGACATTAGAAATCATTTTATCAGCGTCAGAGTAGTTAACAAATAGGCACTATTTGTTAAATACTATTTAAAGTATTTTAAATAGTAAGTACTAAGTACTTACTAATACTATTTTAAGTAAGTATTAGTATTAAGTAAGTATTAAGTATAAGTATTAAGTATTAGTAAGTACGTAAGTACTTACTAATACTATTTTAAATAGTATTAGTAAGGCACTATTTGTCAAATAGGCATCACTATAGGCAGTGATGTGGTGGAGGCTGACTCCATACACAGTTTCAAATGTAGATATGACAGAGCCCAGTAGGCTCAGGAACCTGTACACCAGTTGATTGACAGCTGAGAGGCGGGGAACAAACCGAAGCTCAACCCCAGCAAGCGCAAATAGGCGAGTACAACTAGGAGAGTACACACTTGGCCCAGGAGCTGAATCCCGGCCCAACAAACAACCATCCAAGGCCACCTTCGTCAGAGAAGTCACCCGCACCATCCCACGCTTATCTTCAGACATTACTCAAACCGTGATTAAAACCTGTCCAACTGGAGTCATTTACTTGAAGAGGGGACCGGTACAGCCTGGACCAGTACAGGCTGGACCGGTACAGGGGAGGACCGGTACAGGGGAGGACCGGTACAGGCTGGACCAGTACAGGGGGTGTCCGGTACAGCCTGGACCAGTTCAGGGGAGGACCGGTACAGCCTGGACCAGTACAGGGGAGGACCGGTACAGCCTGGACCAGTACAGGGGAGGACCGATACAGCCTGGACCAGTACAGGGGAGGACCGGTACAGCCTGGACCAGTACAGGGGAGGACCGGTACAGCCTGGACCAGTACAGGGGAGGACCGATACAGCCTGGACCGGTACAGGGGAGGTCCGGTACAGCTTGGACCAGTACAGGGGGGGGGTCCGATACAGCCTGGACCGGTACAGGGGGGGGGTCCGATACAGCCTGGACCGGTACAGGGGAGGTCCGGTACAGGCTGTACCTTCACTACTCGCGCATTAATACCCTGATTTACATGGCTAAAATATACACGTCTGCATTCATGAATGGACTTACTTCCATAAATGAATTCTCTGGCAAGGACGTGTTTATTTTTAGGATGAATGATAATGGGAGCCATTCATATGTGTACATCACTGTAGTTCAGAGCCTGTCTCTTCCTTCCCTGTCTCTCTGTTCCATGATAGTCTCTTCCTTCCTTTATTAGTCTTTACTGTTCCGCCTCATGTTAGTCTTTTCTAGTCCTCCCAAATTAGTTTTTATTGTTCCATCCATATCTTTTCCACATGAGAGACAAAGGAAAAGGAAAAGATAATAGGTAAAGAGAGAGAGAGAGAGAG
This sequence comes from Procambarus clarkii, assembly GCF_040958095.1. Lineage (NCBI taxonomy): Eukaryota > Metazoa > Arthropoda > Malacostraca > Decapoda > Cambaridae > Procambarus > Procambarus clarkii. The sequence goes on from NC_091157.1 coordinate 2,817,348, forward strand.
AGAGAGAGAGAGAGAGAGAGAGAGAGAGAGAGAGAGAGACAGAGAGAGAGACAGAGAGAGAGACAGAGAGAGAGACAGAGAGAGAGACAGAGAGAGAGACAGAGACAGACAGAGACAGAGACAGACAGAGACAGAGACAGACAGAGACAGAGACAGACAGAGACAGAGACAGAGAGACAGAGACAAGAGAGACAGAGACAAGAGAGAGAGAGAGAGAGAGAGAGAGAGAGAGAGAGAGAGAGAGAGAGAGAGAGAGAGAGAGAGAGAGAGAGAGAGAGAGAGAGAGAGAGAGAGAGACAAGAGAGAGAGAGAGACAGAGACAGAGACAGAGAGAGAGAGAGAGAGAGAGAGAGAGAGAGAGAGAGAGAGAGAGAGAGAGAGAGAGAGACAGACAGACAGAGAGGGGGGTAGGGGTTGAGAACGCAACATGAACCAAAATTACAAAAACAATAGAGCAGAGAAGAGAAAAAGAAGAGAGCAAGCAGAAGCTGTTATTACACATTAGTGATTAATGTCTCCAGGAAGGGAGGGAGGGAAGATAGCATTTTAAATAAGACAAAAATGGGAAATGAACGAGTTGTTTCCAGCGTGATTTAAGGCGAGACATGTCTGAGATAAAAAAAAAAACATGAACAAGAAACTGGGAAGACGTTTCCTATAAGGAAGACTTTTGGAGCACCGCGGTGGGATTAAACATGCGTGCTGAGTCACACCACACGCCCTGCACACAAGAGCTTTACAAGAGTTTGGAAAGCTTACAGAAACACTGTTGCAATAGATTTTTATGATGAAATATATATAGCACGTTATTTAATGTGCATGAAGGTACGCTGAGAAGAGGAAATTCGTCAGAAATATGTCAGCCAATATCAGCTGCTTCACTGTTGGTGCTCTCTCACACACACACACACACACACACACACACACACACACACACACACACACACACGCACACACACACACACACACACACATACACAGTGGAATGCATTAGGAAGTGATGTGGTGGAGGGTGACTCCATACACAGTTTCAAATGTAGATATGATAGAGCCCAATAGGCTCAGGAATCTGTACACCAGTTGACTGACAGTTGAGAGGCGGGACCAAAGAGCCAGAGCTCAACCCCCGCAAGCACAACCAGGTAAGTACAACTAGATAAGTAAACACACACACATATACAGACTCATCAACACTCATCGTCCTAATGTGGCTCTTGTGATGAGTACATTTGGAGACGATGTCTCATAAGCACTTTGCTAAGATTGCAGGTTATATACGTCATATATCGACACAGACAGACAGCCAAGTAGGAGGGGGGAGGGGGGGGGGAAGGGAAGGGAGCCGGTCGGCCGAGCGGACAGCCCACCAAACACACACCGAAACTACGACGTTGGTACAACGTTCGAACAAGTTTTAACACCTCCTAACCAGTTATAACAACCAATATAGCAAGTTGTAACAACGTTTTAATACGTCATAAACACGTTAAGCCAAGATGTAACAACTTTATTACAAGTTGTAACAAGCGGAAAATAGAGACAGTTACGGTTTGTGTTTCCAGGGAGCACACTGCACTTGTGATCCTGTGGTCCGGGGTTCGATCCCAGGCGCCGGCGAGAAACAATGGTCAGAGTTTCTTTCACCCTATGTCCCTGTTACCTAGCAGTAAATAGGTACCTGGGTGTTAGTCAGTTGTCACGGGCTGCTTCCTGGGGTTGGAGGCCTGGTCGAGGACCGGGCCGCGGGGACACTAAAAAGCCCCGAAATCATCTCAAGATAACCTCAAGATTGTTAAAGATTCGCTACCTGGAACAAAAAGTTCCAAGTAGCACGGGCTATGGTGAGCCCGCAGGATGTATTTGTTGCAATACTTAACCATCCGTCTGCAGTATGAAGCAAAGTCTGGTTCTCGTGGCAAAAGAAATAGCCAATGATAAGTCGCCCACCTGGGCCCCTCCACACCTGTACCTGGGTGTTACCTTGCTGGCACACCTGTCATATACTCCACACCTGTACCTGGGTGTTACCTTGCTGGCACACCTGTCATATACTCCACACCTGTACCTGGGTGTTACCTTGCTGGCACACCTGTCATATACTCCACACCTGTACCTGGGTGTTACCTTGCTGGCACACCTGTCATATACTCCACACCTGGTGCTGCAGCTCCCACCACCTGGCCATGAATTGCTGAATTCTTTTTCTTAATCATTGGCGACGAAGGATATCAGTCCAACTGGGCTAATGATGCCTAATTAGGATAGCTGGAGTGGTATTTACACTCCATTAGGAACTCTTCTTGTCCCAGCTCTCCTGGGGTCAAGGGGGAAGGAGACGTCGACCGTCTAATGGCTTATGAGGAAATTATAATAGTTGATAATGGTTTTCACCTAGCAGTTGGCCTCAAAGAGTCCCTTAGACCCCCCCCCCAGGTAGGTCCCCAGGAAGGATCCTAGGACCTCAGCTAGGATCCTCCCCAAAGCCTGCTTCCTTTTGAAGGGAAATTTCTCAAATTTCTCGCATGGAAAGGAATTTTTCCATTAACGATGTATATAAATCGGAGAATCCCCCCCCCCCCTCTCTCTCTCTCTCTCAGCTGCTCAACAGCACGCCGCCAACCGGATCGAAGAGTTGAGGATCGGTGACCAGTCGACCAACCCCGTGCCAGGGATCGAACCCGGGTTTAGTCGGCGGCGAGTTCCATGCGCCACACTTCACAGAGTCAATGCAAGAGGTGATACCATTCCTCCCTGAAGCCCCATCAACCACCTCCATCCTCTCCGGTGCCTCGGATACAAGCCTCAGGGGCTTCAAGACCCGTTTCCTACCTCCTCATGCCCCATGCCCTCGTGCCCTGAAGTTCAATTGGGTACTCCATCCTGTGATTATCCTAGCAATTTGGTATATCACGATAGGTAAGAGGTACCTGTACCTCACGATAGGCAGGAAGGTACTTCGGCTCAAGCAGAGGTACCTCGGGCCAAGCAGAGGTACCTCTGACCAAGCAGAGGTACCTCTGACCAAGCAGAGGTACTTCTGACCAAGCAGAGAGGTACCCCAAGCCAAGCAAGCAGGTACAGGTACCCATCGGCCGCTGAAACATTAATCACTCCGTATATTTCTGACGCGCCACATTGAGTAAGCGAGGCGCAACAAAGGAGGAAGCTGGCAACAATACCGCTCTCTAACACGCATCTTTCATCTCCTTTGTTTTCTTTACCTTACTATCTTAGCTTTCGTTATTTACACGTGTGAGTATGAAGCTGTTCTCAGTCTGCTTCTTCCTCTATCCCGTCTCTGTCTCAGAGACAAAGAGTGTTTCTGAGACAGAGAAAGTCTCTCTCTGTCTCTGTCTCTCTCCCCGTGTAGTAAAGCAGTGTGTCTTTAATCACATCAAACGTTAAACTTTGTTACGAAGGGGTCAGGATAAGGATCTGGGATGGGACGGGGGGGGGGAAGGAAAGGAATGGTGCCCAACCACTTGTGGACAGTCGTGGGGATTGAACGCCGACCTGCATGAAGCGAAACCGTCATTCTACCGTAGTGTGACAGTGAGTGGCAAGTGCATTCAATAACCCTTCACAGTAATTTATGTTCCCTGCAGAACTGACAAACACATTCCGTATCTTGCAGTATTTGTGGACATTAGACAATGCCTTGTCAGGAATGTATCCCTCAGAGAAAGGTCACATTTAAATACCATCGTCTAGTTTACGGTGTTTTAATTTTTAGGGCCCCATGCTGTGTTTGTACACACACGATATACACGCACACGGCACGCACACACACGCACATGGTATTTGCACGCACAATAAATGTTCCAACTGGAGGGCCTGAAGTGCCAACACACACCTGGCTGATGTACACACACACACACACACCTGAAATTAAAGAAATTGACGTTTCGGTCCGCCCTGGACCATGATGGTCCGTCCTGGACCACGGTGGTCCGTCCTGGACCACGGTGGTCCGCCCTGGACCATTATCAAGTAGTACAATGACACAAAGAAGGGTGGTGGAGAAGGTTAAAATTTTTCCTTTCGTCAGAATGGTCCAGGAAGGACTGAAACGTTGTAACCTCCTGTACAGAAGGGGACCGAAACGTCGTCTCTGTCTATATTTTCAGATGTGGGGGTTATGTCTCATTTTCAGCCCCGTTATTGTGACCTACTGTCTGAATATGGGTACCCCCCCCCCCACCCTCGCCCCCCCAAAAAAAGTGATATCCTCTTTTTTCAACTATTTAGCAAAGATTATTTTTTACTGAATACTAACATCAAAAATTGCCGCGTGGTGAGATAAAAATTATGATTTTTTTTTTATTTTACGTATATACTGTAATTATAATGGATTATCTTTCAAGTCATCAATCAACTGTACACTGTGATTGCTTTGATGTCCAAGCCCTGCCAGAAGTGATGATTTATGGAACATTTACAACACTAACGAAACCTCTGCATCTTTATTTACATTTCCAGAGGCCTGAAAGCATCAGTATAAAAGGATATGAATTGGTCTGATCCGAAACCTATGTTTATGGGCAGCACAAAACGTCCACTAGACTGTAAGATACAGTGGTTGCCAGGATCAGGTTGGGTTACCGTTACCTGTGGCAGGTGGATACCGTTACCTGCGGCAGATGGCTATACCGTTACCTGTGGCAGGTGGCTACCGTTACCTGTGGCAAGTGGCTATACCGTTACCTGTGGCAGGTGGCTATACCGTTGCCTGTGACAGGTGGCTACCGTTACCTGTGACAGGTGGCTACCGTTACCTGTGACAGGTGGCTACCGTTACCTGTGGCAGGTGGCTACCGTTACCTGTGGCAGGTAGCAACAGGTGACGGATCTCCCAGTCCTGAGCACTCCAGATGCAAACTCTGTGAGCAGGAACTGGGACAAGACCTCCCACACTACATCACTGAATATCCATTCATCTCCTGTATCCGTCTCTTAACCAAGCCTTGCTCCACGTCCTCACTTCAACAGACTCCAGGCGGCCATGTTCCTTCACAGGTTGAGAGACGCTGGCAAGTCAATTCTTCCAACTGGTCGTATGATTGGCGCCAAATTTGGCAAAGGGTTGATGCTATTTTATTTACCTCTTCCGTCAGGCGTCTCTGGCGCCGTGCTGGCCCGCTGACTCTTCGCATGCGATCCCGTCCCATCCGCGACCCAATGGCCAGCAAAAAGTTGAAATCTTGTGACCTTAGGGGGGGGCGCTACGGGCGGGCCGTGGGCGTAGCCCTGTGTTGAGGGATATCTTGGAGAGATGAAGGTCAACGAATGGGTGGCTCCTGCACGGGAAGGAATATAAAAACGCCTAGAGAGTTTCTGGAGGTCGTTCTTCACATCACGACTCTTCAAACTTTTTCCTCCATAACCCAGTTAAGTATCACGCAATATGCTTACTCAAGTGTATCATGAACACAAATATATTACTAGCAGCTTGCCTAAACAGAAAGGTAGCATGATAGATAATATTCTTGCCCATATGATACGTATACACACATATATACATATGTAATATCATATATATGAAATGTGTTATGAATTCCTCGAGGTATGGGGGGCCTCAACAGGTGTTTATATATGTCACAACATGTTTGATAAAGACCACACAGGTGTTTAAGAGTGCAACTTGCTTACGGGTCGACCTGGTCCCAGGGTAGGTGGATAGAAAATACAAGGAGAGAACTACAGGACAGGCGGATAGAAGACAGAGGATAAGAGTTAGCTGAACTCGGTTAGAATGGTTGATTTACTAAGAAATTCGACTCATAAATCCACCTGGGCCTTGGAAAATGCTCTACCTGTTTTCCAATTAACTCAGGACGCTGAGTATCTAATTACCTTTTTAATTTTGAAGGTTTCAAGTCATCATTTACAAGAACTTCACCGCAAATATTAAACAAATATATTTTTCATTTTCACACTTATTAAAGCCAGACTTCAAAAATTCTTCCCTGTAGCCTCATCCGTGACTTGCTCTTCTTGGCAGACGCAGACGCAGACACAGACGCAGACGCCTCTCCGTTATGCGCGTCAGTTTCACCTGAAGGTCCCCGACACGTTTGACGCAACTGAGAAGCGTGCGAACATTACAAGGAAACTGGACAGTTCACGACGAAACTCCGCCGACATTAAACGTCAAAAGCTTCCTATACCGCAGTCGGAAATCGTCGATTGATACCCTTCACGGGCGAATGGGCACCGGTAGGGCAGGGGGGGGGGGGTATACGCCAGTGAGGGCGGGGTCTATACCGTCCTGGGCACGGTAATGGTGGACATGTTATACGCTCGTGACTCTGGAAGGTTGGCGGGAAGACTCGCTGGGAGGAAATATTTACACTAGTACGTTCTAGAAGTTCAAGAGGGCTGGGAGGTGAGGTCAAGACGGCTGGGAGGTGAGGTCAAGAGGGCTGGGAGGTGAGGTCAAGAGGGCTGGGAGGTGAGGTCAAGACGGCTGGGAGGTGAGGTCAAGAGGGCTGGGAGGTGAGGTCAAGAGGGCTGGGAGGTGAGGTTAAGAGGGCTGGGAGGTGAGGTCAAGAGGGCTGGGAGGTGAGGTTAAGAGGGCTGGGAGGTGAGGTCAAGAGGGCTGGGAGGTGAGGTCAAGAGGGCTGGGAGGTGAGGTCAAGAGGGCTGGGAGGTGAGGTTAAGAGGGCTGGGAGGTGAGGTCAAGAGGGCTGGGAGGTGAGGTTAAGAGGGCTGGGAGGTAAGGTCAAGAGGGCTGGGAGGTGAGGTCAAGAGGGCTGGGAGGTGAGGTCAAGAGGGCTGGGAGGTGAGGTCAAGAGGGCTGGGAGGTGAGGTCAAGAGGGCTGGGAGGTGAGGTCAAGAGGGCTGGGAGGTGAGGTCAAGAGGGCTGGGAGGTGAGGTCAAGAGGGCTGGGAGGTGAGGTCAAGAGGGCTGGGGCCAGATTTACGAAGATTCATGTGTAACAAAAAGGAGGCCTGGTCGAGGACCGGGCCGCGGGGAAGCTAAGCCCCGAAATCATCTCGAGATAACCTCAAGATTACCACAGAACATTTGGAGCCTTTTTTTGGAACATTCTTGAACATTTGGAACATTCTTGAGGTTATCTTGAGATGATTTCGGGGCTTAGCGTCCCCGCGGCCCGGTCCTCGACCAGGCCTCCTTTTTGTTACACCCCCCTCCCCCCCCCCAGGAAGCAGCCCGTAGCAGCTGTCTAACTCCCAGGTAGCTATTTATTGATAGGTGAACAGGTGCATCAGGGCGAAAGAAACTCTGTCCATTTGGTTCCGCCTCCATTGGGGATCGAACCCGGAACCTTAGGACTACGAATCCCGAGCGCTGTCCACTCAGCCGTCAGGTCAGGCCTAAACAAGACTTAAACAATAATTCACTTTATTGCGCTAATCAACTCGTCCGCTTAAATAATACGTCTAATTTTGTACGTTGAGGCAAACCAAGAGACCGGACTGCAAAGGTTTACAACCAGGTCTCCAATTACTGCTGGGAGAACAGGGGCGTTGAGAATCTGCCCCGGGTTCCAGGGTTCGAACCCAAATCAAATGTAGCGCGCGGCGTGGAGGCAAGCATGCAATACCACTGCGCCACAGCTTAATGTGACCCAAGGTGCCATAGCCAAAAAGCTTACTCGAATATCAAATAACTTGGAGCCATATTTAAAGGTGGAATATGACCAGCTGAATGTAATATTGAGGGTTGGGCTCTTGGCCGCGCTCCAAGGCCTTCTCAATGGAGGAAAAACACCATTTTTGGGTTTTCGAGAATTTAAGGATATATGATTAATGGAGACTTTTAATATTTCAATGCGGCGTGGTAAGCTTTTCGTTAGTACATATCTTGAATTATTTTCATGATGGTTTTCAGGAAGCTAAGAGCGAGCACTGGATGGTTGGTTGGTTGGTTGGCTGGTTGGTTGGGGCTGGTTACCTGGGTCGTGGGTGGCCACTCCACCACAACCACCACCACAACCACCAACACTAACCACTACCACTAACCACTATCACTAACCACCACCACCACCAACCACCTCCACCACTACCACCATTACCATTACTACCACCACCACCACCACCACCACCAACCACCAACCACCACCACAACCACCACCACCACTACCACCACCACCACCACCAACCACAACCACCACCACCACCACCAACCACAACCACCACCACCACTACCACCACCACCACCACCAACCACAACCACCACTACCTCCCCAGCCTCACACACCACATCCATATATCCTCCACGCCCCAGCCTAACAGAACGTCGAATTTTGACATACACTCAACCAAAGCCCAAAAATCGTAATACAAAAAAAATGGCAGCGGCTCGCAAAAAATGACATTCTGTCCCGTTTTCTGTTTTAGGTCCTCAGGTAGCTTAAGATAATGACACTTTAATACGACAATTTCTTGACGTTGGGGAAACCTTAGGAGGACGGGCTGGACATGCGCTCCTAGAGACGCATCGCTGCACAGAAAGACATGTGCTAACAACCTGCACTCAAGGTGCAACAACCCAGAGGAGGAAGACCAATATAGACGCCACAATCTGTGTTGACACACCTGGTGGTGCTCCACTTACCATCCCCATCCTCCTCTCAATCCACTCTCCCCAACTGCTGCTCCACACCACCGCTCAGAGGACACACACAGGCGGGACCAAAGAGCCAGGGGCCAGATTCACGAAGCAGTTACGCAAGCACTTACGAGCCTGTAGATCTTTTTCTCAATCTTTGGCGGCTTTGTTTACAATTGTTAAACAGTTAATGAGCTCCGAAGCACCAGGAGGCTGTTTATAACAACAACAACAGTTGATTGGCTAGTTTTCATGCTTGTAAACTGTTTAATAAATGTAAACAAAGCCGTCAAAGATTGAGGAAAGATGGACACGTTCGTAAGTGCTTGCGTAACTGCTTCGTGAATCTGGTCCCAGAGCTCAACCCCCGCAAGCACAACTAGGTGAGTACACACACACACACCAAATATTCACTCCATTATAAGCCTTAATGTATGCATAATTAGAAGCGTTTTATCGCGATGGTTCGCGGCAATTAATAACACAATTCTGGACATTAATTTCCTTATTTCTCAGACCATCGACTACGGGTTTTCTTGAGATGATTTCGGGGCTTAGCGTCCCCGCGGCCCGGTCCTCGACCAGGCCTCCTTTTTGTTACTCCCCCCCCCCCCTTAGGAAGCAGCACGTAGCAGCTGTCTAACTCCCAGGTACCTATTTACTGCTAGTTGAACAAGACCATCAGGATGAAATAAACTCTACCGATTTGTTTCCGCCTCCACCGGGGATCGAACCCGGAACCTCAGGACTACGAAACCCGAGCGCTGTCCACTCAGCCGTCAGGCCTCTATCCCCCCCCCCCCTGCCTCGGGTACAGTGAAATGGAAAGTAATGTGTGCTGTAGGCATCCAAATACTTAATTACTATATAAAGATGTTTTGGCGAAAAATATCAGAAAATCAACGAATTGTTTGCTGTACCTGTTTGCAAGCACTGTGCTTGCGCCCGCCCAGTAAGGAGCTGGCAAGCTTAGCGTGCAAGGCTGTAGGATACAGCACAAATTCAGAATACATTTATTCGCGAAGTCCTAGCAATACAACGGGTTTGCAACCCAGGTATTGCATGTTGAACATTGCTTAAACCGCTCCACAAGACGTTGAAACGTCGCTTCCAATGGTCACAACGAAACATCTATCGCCTTGATGTTCTTGGCGCTGTCTATCTGTCTGTCTGTCTCACGTGACACTTAACAGTTACCGTCTACGCCTGAACTGACGGGGCTGGGAGGTGGTGTAAAGTGGTGCTCTACTTTTATAAAAGTCTTAAGTAGTGTTAGTAATTAACCCAAATTAAGGGTTATAATGGCGTGTACACCCTCTATAATGAAAATTAATCATCTTATTATTAATTTTTATCAAAATTATAATGATCATCATCCCAAGTCCCGCGTTCATGCTCCGAAGACATTATATACCTCTCAAAATTTTCCTAAAAGGATTTTTTTTTCCATTAAAAATGAAATTTTTATGTAAATTACTATCAAGAACATGAAAATGTAAATTTAAAGCAAACGTGTAAATTTGTGTTGTAATTTGTAAAAAAGTTAAAAAATACAGCTTTTCAGGTTATAAGACTTGCCTGTATGAGGTACCCAAAACAGGCACCCAAACAGGCACCCAAAACAGGCACCCAAACAGGCACCCAAAACAGGCACCCAAAACAGGCACCCAAAACAGGCACCCAAAACAGGCACCCAAACAGGCACCCAAAACAGGCACCCAAAACAGGCACCCAAAACAGGCACCCAAAACAGGTACCCAAACAGGCACCCAAACAGGCACCCAAACAGGCACCCAAAACAGGCACCCAAAACAGGCACCCAAAACAGGCGCCCAAAACAGGCACCCAAAACAGGCACCCAAAACAAGCACCCAAACAGGCACCCAAACAAGCACCCAGGCTTTTGAAAGTCTGTTCACCCCAGAGGATTCAAGCAAGCCTAGCTGCCTCTATTGTCTCTATCTCATCTATTCCCCTCAGTATCTGATTCTATGTTATCATGTTTTGTCCGACCCTTCGAGCCATTTAAAGGTACACGTACACGCGAGCCCAGCTGATTGTGTTTACATCTGAATTCATGAATGAACTCCACTATCACCCCCCCCCCCCCCCCGCCTTGTACGACGCTCCGTACTCATTAACCGGCACGCTCAGGTGATTCAGTATTATTATAGTCTTTCAGTCACTAATTTTGTATCAATGCTCCCAGAGTATTGTGCATCAATGCTCCCAGAGTATTGTTCATCAATGCTCCCAGAGTATTGTGCATCAATGCTCCCAGAGTATTGTTCATCAATGCTCCCAGAGTATTGTTCATCAATGCTCCCAGAGTATTGTGCATCAATGCTCCCAGAGTATTGTTCATCAATGCTCCCAGAGTATTGTGCATCAATGCTCCCAGAGTATTGTTCATCAATGCTCCCAGAGTATTGTTTATCAATGCTCCCAGAGTATTGTTCATCAATGCTCCCAGAGTATTGTTCATCAATGCTCCCAGAGTATTGTGCATCAATGCTCCCAGAGTATTGTTCATCAATGCTCCCAGAGTATTGTTCATCAATGCTCCCAGAGTATTGTTCATCAATGCTCCCAGAGTATTGTGCATCAATGCTCCCAGAGTATTGTTCATCAATGCTCCAAAGTATTTTGCATCAATGCTCCCAGAGTATTTTGCATCAATGCTCCCAGAGTATTTTGTATCAATGCTCCCAGAGTATTGTTCATCAATGCTCCAAAGTCTTTTGCATCAATGCTCCCAGAGTATTTTGCATCAATGCTCCCAGAGTATTTTGCATCAATGCTCCCAGAGTATTTTGCATCAATGCTCCCAGAGTATTTTGTATCAATGCTCCCAGAGTATTGTTCATCAATGCTCCAAAGTATTTTGCATCAATGCTCCCAGAGTATTTTGCATCAATGCTCCCAGAGTATTTTGCATCAATGCTCCCAGAGTATTTTGTATCAATGCTCCCAGAGAATTTTGTATCAATGCTCCCAGAGTAATGTGCATCAATGCTCCAGTCTGTTTCTCAAAACTGTTAAGTAATCATTCACGCAGACCTGTGAATTCACATACTTGTGCCTGCAGGATTGAGCTGTTAGCTCTTGGACCCCGCCTTTCAAAGCAATATTTCTCTAATGTACCGACTGAATTATCGCTAAAACCACGACACCCAAACACCCAAATAATCAACACATGTGGAGCCGCCACACCTGCCCCCCCCCCTTCCCCTGCTCATACTCAGACACAAACAACGGAATCAAAACAATGTAAATACAATTAGTATATTTGTTTACCTTAGAATTAGAAGTAGAAATCACGATGGATTGACGACACCTTCGCTCTTACCTGTGGGAAAGAAACAATGTGATGTGTTATTAGCTACAGAAAATTAGCAATATATATATATATATATATATATATATATATATATATATATATATATATATATATATATATATATATATATATATATATATATGTCGTACCTAGTAGCCAGAACGCACTTCTCAGCCTACTATACAAGGCCTGATTTGCCTAATAAGCCAAGTTTTCATGAATTAATTGTTTTTCGACTACCTAACCTACCTAACCTAACCTAACTTTTTCGGCTACCTAACCTAACCTAACCTATAAAGATAGGTTAGGTTAGGTTAGGTAGGGTTGGTTAGGTTCGGTCATATATCTACGTTAATTTTAACTCCAATAAAAAAAAATGACCTCATACATAATGAAATGGGTAGCTTTATCATTTCATAAGAAAAAAATTAGAGAAAATATATTAATTCATGAAAACTTGGCTTATTAGGCAAATCGGGCCTTGAATAGTAGGCTGAGAAGGGCGTTCTGGCTACTAGGTACGACATATATATATATATATATATATATATATATATATATATATATATATATGCTCACCCCTCCTGCCCAAGCACAGCCGGCTGCCTGCTTACTCTCCTGAGCCGGAAGAGCCGGAAGTGCACTACAGGTTTATAATTACGTCCCCGGAACAATATCGTCCATTTCAATGTACTCTCGCTCTCGAGCAAGACAAACAAACACGCTTTAAGTCCCCTGACTGCAGCAGCAGGTTGAGGCAATCATCACTAAGACGGTGCCAGACGCTATGCCAATATCAGAGAGAGAGAGAGAGAGAGAGAGAGAGAGAGAGAGAGAGAGAGAGAGAGAGAGAGAGAGAGAGAGAGAGAGAGAGAGAGAGAGAGAGAGAGAACTGTGATCTGTCATGGGGAAAGGGCCAAGCCATTACGACTGTACAGCACTGGAAAGGGGGTCAGGATAAGGATTTGGGATGGGACATGGGGAAGAAATGGTGCCCAACCACTTGGACGGTCGGAGATTGAACGCTGACCTGCATGAAGCGAGACCGTCGCTCTAGCGTCCAGGCCCAAGTGGTTGGGTAGAGAGAAAGAGAGAGAGAGAGAGAGAGAGAGAGAGAGAGAGAGAGAGAGAGAGAGAGAGAGAGAGAGAGAGAGAGAGAGAGAGAGAGAGAGAGAGAGAGAGAGAGTGCGCATTTTCCCTCCAAACGGGCCGTGCGTCGTTCAACTCATCATCTCATTAGAGTCTCAATGCCCTGTTCATATCAAAGTGCTCCCAACACACACACCAAAAAAAAAATTACTTAACATCCTCACAAAACACATGTGGTAATTTACATATAGAACTCCTCGTCGACTACAGCACTAAAGCTGTCACTTGGAATCTCATTCATTATGCAAGACTCGTGAAGTGTCTGCTGGAGGTGACACGGTCCTTCTGCTGACTCTCGCAGACGTGTCAGCAGAGTCCTGCTCTCTTCTCTGCTGATACACCAGTAGGTGATGTGAATCCCTGCTGCCGCTATGGCACGTCCGTAGTAGTGTTTCGTATCATCGATGTTAGAACGAAGATTAGCTTCGAAGTCGATGTTATCACGTAGAGTAGCCTCGAAGTCGATGTCATCGCGAAGAGTAGCCTCGAAGTCGATGTCATCGTGAAGAGTAGCCTCGAAGTCGATGTCATCGCGAAGAGTAGCCTCGAAGTCGATGTCATCGCGAAGAGTAGCCTCGAAGTCGATGTCATCGCGAAGAGTAGCCTCGAAGTCGATGTCATCGCGAAGAGTAGCCTCGAAGTCGATGTCATCGCGAAGAGTAGCCTCGAAGTCGATGTCATCGCGAAGAGTAGCCTCGAAGTCGATGTCATCGCGAAGAGTAGCCTCGAAGTCGATGTCATCACGAAGAGTAGCCTCGAAGTCGATGTCATCGCGAAGAGTAGCCTCGAAGTCGATGTCATCGCGAAGAGTAGCCTCGAAGTCGATGTCATCGCGAAGAGTAGCCTCGAAGTCGATGTCATCGCGAAGAGTAGCCTCGAAGTCGATGTCATCGCGAAGAGTAGCCTCGAAGTCGATGTCATCGCGAAGAGTAGCCTCGAAGTCGATGTCATCGCGAAGAGTAGCCTCGAAGTCGATGTCATCGCGAAGAGTAGCCTCGAAGTCGATGTCATCGCGAAGAATAGCCTCGAAGTCGATGTCATCGCGAAGACAACGCCTTGATCCTCCGACACACTACACAGACATCCCTTCCTCCTCCTCCTCCCCAACCACTTGTAAGGTCAAATCAACAAGACACCAATATGGTGTTCCTCGCACGCGTCAACTTGGACAATTTGCGAGAGTGAAGCTCTCGCTTCTTGCATGGTCGGCGTTCGATCCCCGATGATTCTCGCTTCCCCATTCAGACAGAAGAGAATTTTAAAATAGAAGGAGCGCAGAAAATATATACGCTACACACAGACTCTATAAAGCTCCTAAATTACTAGAACCGTCTCAAAGCTCTCAAAATGTGCTCTCTAGTATGGAGACGAGAGAAGGAAGAAATGAACTATGAGGAGGAAAGCGGCAGGCCATTACGACTATATAGCACTTGGAAGGGGTCAGGATAAGGATTTGGGATGAGACGGGGGTTGAAGAAATGGTGCCCAACCACTTAGACGGTCGGGGATTGAACGCCGACCTGCATGATGCGAGACCGTCGCCCTACCGTCCAGCCCAAGTGGTTGGACAGGAGAGGAGAGCAGTATCTCACAATATACACAAGGAAGATACGGAAAGGCCCCAGCATCGCTCCTGTGCCAGGTAAGGCCACTACGGGCTCACCATAGCCCGTGCTACTTGCCCCGCTCCTGTGCCAGGTAAGTTACGGGCTCACCATAGCCCGTGCTACTTGGAACTTGTTCCGAGTAGCTGAATCTATAACAACAACTGAAAGGCCATGAGGTCCCAAACTGGCACAGTAAAATATCCTACTGGAGAGGCAAATATGGCAGGAACCGTAGAACAGAGGCGCCGTGGGCGTAGATCAGAGCACTGTGGGAACACAGGGAATAGATTCACGAAGCAGTTACGCAAGCACTTACGAACCTGTACATCTTTTCTCAATCTTTGGTGGCTTTGTTTACAATTATTAAACAGTTAATGAGCTCCGAAGGACCAGGAGGCTTTTTATAACAATAACAACAGTTGATTGGCAAGTTTTCATGCTTGTAAACTGTTTAATAAATGTAACCAAAGCCGTCAAAGATTGAGGAAAGATGTACACGTTAGTAAGTACTTGCGTAACTGCTTCGTGAATCTGGAGTCACGCGGCTATTCAATTCTCTCCCAGCAATCATAAGAAATTTTCCTGGTGCAAGGATGGACGTGCTCAAGAGGAAATTGGACTTGTTAGTGCTGGACCAACCAGGTTGTTGTGGATACGTCAGGCACGCTCCATCAAGCGCCATAGTCTGTTGGAGCATGATATCACGAGTCAAGGTTGACCTCGGGTCAAGCACTCCCGCAGCCCACTTCAGGTTGGGCACTGCTTGTTACCCCATCGTCCAATTGCTTGGGAACCTCTCCTTCATTCCATCCTATTCGTATTCCGAGCCAGGGGCCAGATTCACGAAGCAGTTACTCAAGTACTTACGAACCTGTACATCTTTCCTCAATCTTTGACGGCTTTGGTTACATTTATTAAACAGTTTACAAGCATGAAAACTTGCCAATCAACTGTTGTTATTGTTATAAACAGCCTCCTGGTGCTTCGGAGCTCATTAACTGTTTAATAATTGTAAACAAAGCCGCCAAAGATTGAAAAAAGATGTACAGGTTCGTAAGTGCTTGCGTAACTGCTTCATGAATCTGGCCCCTAATTTGATTGTTACAGCCAGAGACAGCTGATTTATTATAATATTTGTCCAAACACTTGGACTGGACGGTAGAGCGACGGTCTCGCTTCATGCAGGTCGGCGTTCAATCCCCGACCATCCAAGTGGTTGGGCGCCATTCCTTCCCCGATAGCCAATCAATCTGATCGTTTTCACCTATTAGTGACAGAGCGAATACAGTCGGGGTTCGTTCTCAACTCACAATCGAGAATCCCGGGTTCGAATCCCGGGCGGGACAGAAATGACGGGGCAAGTTTCCTATCGCCAAATGCCTCTGTTCACCTAGCTAGTGAGCACCCACAAGTCAGCTTCTTGTGGGGTTGGATCCTGGTGCGGGTCAGTAATTCGACTTTGAGAGCACCTCAGCATAGGCCTAACATGTGCAATGACAAATGTCAAAAATCTCACTAATACCCCCTCGTAATCTTCATGTAAAACTGTTACCTCCTCCAGCAACAAACCACAACCCTCCTGCAACCAAGATATTCTTGCAACAAATCTATTAACTCTTGTTTCGAAAGTATAATCTCCCGCATCAAAAGTCATTACCTAATGCAATATAGTTATTACATCTTGCCATAAAGCTATAACCTCTTACAGCAAGGCTATTCCCACCTGCAACAATGCAAACACACCGGCAAGAACCAAAACACACCTGCAACTACGCTATTCCCACCTGCAACAATGCAAAAAACACCGGCAAGAACCAAAACACACCTGCAACAAGGCTATTCCCACCTGCAACAATGCAAACACACCTGCAAGAACCAAAACACACCTGCAATAAGGCTATTCCCACCTGCAACAATGCAAACACACCGGCAAGAACCAAAACACACCTGCAACAAGGCTATTCCCACCTGCAACAATGCAAACACACCTGCAAGAACCAAAACACACCTGCAACAAGGCTATTCCCACCTGCAACAATGCAAACACACCGGCAAGAACCAAAACACACCTGCAACTCCGCTATTCCCACCTGCAACACGGCCACTACCTCTTGCAATAAAGCCATTACCCTGTGCGACAAAGTCTGATTCATAGTGGCGGAGGCTAAAATATCCCCACAACAGCGACAGGGGACCAGAAAAATACGCCCCATCCATCGCCCAAGTTTCTGGCTGAAATGTGTGTATATGCCAAGAGAAGTCTCGCTTACAGAGGCCCCTCGGAGACATATGGTCCTCTTAGACGTGAAATGTTAAGGGAATTTACAGCCTCTCATATTTCAAATGCTTCCGAACATTGCCTATAAATGTCGGGAGGGGAACGACATGCTTTGGACGACCGCGTCTTGTCGGCGATCGGTGATACATAACACGTGATACACTGTGGTGATACAGGGTGGGTGTGTGTGTATATATATGTGATAGATTGCGTGTATGCTACGACAGTTCCTTCTTCAGCTATTGGTGCATTTTCTGCTGCCACCAGCCAATTATCGTACCATGAATTCGAGATGTTCCAGTAACCTGACGGCTGGGTGGACAGCGTTTCGGATTCGTAGTCATGAGGTTCAGGGTTCGATCCCCGGTGGAGGCGGAGACAAATGGGCAAAATGTTTCTTTCACCTTGATGCCCCTGTTACCTAGCAGAAAAATAGGTACCTGGGAGTTAGACAGCTGCTACGGGCTGCTTCCCGGGGGATATGTAACAAAATGGAGGCCTGGTCGAGGACCGGGCCGCGGGGACGTTAAAGCCCCGAAATCATCTCAAGATAATCTCTCAAGATATCCTCGTGGTGCTTCTGAATGTGTAAGCTTTCGTAACCTTTATGTATCCTGCCTCTTGCCTTTACGGAGTGATGGTGCAAAGCTACATAATACGTCTCTGGGAACTACATATATGTAGTTACATATATGCTAGTCATTGGGTCGTGAACCGGGTGAACATCTGTGCCATTGGGTCGTGGACCGGGGGTGAACATCTGTGCCACTGGGTCGTAGACCGGGGGTGAACATTCAGTGAACAGGTTACAAAGTTTGTTCACTCAACCTGTGCAAAATAATTCCTGGAACTCGTCAGTAAATCGTCTTCAGTCATTGCTTAAGAAAACTAAACCCAGCCCAATTGGTTTAGGTGAAAACAGGGATTGTGATCAACATTATTAACCGAAGTAATATTTAGCCTTTAAATATAATCCTCAAACTACGTATAATCATATGCTATTGATCCCATTAATCACATTATGAGTAATTCAGTTAGGTCTTATTGCAGAGAATAAGTTGCTCATATTCACTGTCACACAAGACAGTGAGGATGCTGCTCATATTCACTGCCACACAGGACAGTGAGGATGCTGCTCATATTCACTGCCACACAGGACAGTGAGGATGCTGCTCATATTCACTGCCACACAAGACAGTGAGGATGCTGCTCATATTCACTGCCACACAAGACAGTGAAGATGCTGCTCATATTCACTGCCACACAGGACAGTGAGGATGCTGCTCATATTCACTGTCACACAGGACAGTGAGGATGCTGCTTATATTCACTGCCACACAGGACAGTGAGGATGCTGCTCATATTCACTGCCACGCAAGACAGTGAAGATGCTGCTCATATTCACTGCCACACAGGACAGTGAGGATGCTGCTCATATTCACTGTCACACAGGACAGTGAGGATGCTGCTTATATTCACTGCCACACAGGACAGTGAGGATGCTGTTCATATTCACTGCCACACAAGACAGTGAAGATGCTGCTCATATTCACTGCCACACAGGACAGTGAGGATGCTGCTCATATTCACTGCCACACAGGACAGTGAGGATGCTGCTCATATTCACTGCCACACAAGACAGTGAGGATGCTGCTCATATTCACTGCCACACAAGACAGTGAAGAATGCTGCTCATATTCACTGCCACACAAGACAGTGAAGAATGCTGCTCATATTCACTGCCACACAGGACAGTGAGGATGCTGCTCATATTCACTGCCACACAGGACAGTGAGGATGCTGCTCATATTCACTGCCACACAGGACAGTGAGGATGCTGCTCATATTCACTGCCACACAAGACAGTGAGGATGCTGCTCATATTCACTGCCACACAGGACAGAAGATGATACACAAGAAAACAGGTCTAAACTGTATACCGAATCGATAAAGAAAAACCAGTGACAGTGAAACAGAATATATAATATGCTTATTGCAAGGGTCGTCCCCTGATTGAGTCAAGCATAAAGAAGCACAAGGCTTCTTGCCTCATCGTTGCTCAGGCACCCTGTGAATATCGATACACCTGGCACAGCTACATCTGAAACACCTGGCATGAAACTTGCAGGTGTAGCTGCGAAAAACTGCTCGGTTTCACAGCGGACACAGCCAAGAGGGAGTTTGTGTAGGTTCTATATTTCTCTTTTACCCCCAACTCAATTAACCTTTACTCGGCACCCAACTGGAGTGCTACTTGTTGCTTCGTCTTATGTTGTTCTCACACTCTACCCTCCTAACCTGTCCTGCTGTTAGACACTCACCCATCCTAACCTATCCTGCTGTTAGACACTCACCCATCCTAACCTATCCTGCTGTTAGACACTCACCCATCCTAACCTATCCTGCTGTTAGAAACTCACCCCTCCTAACCTATCCTGTCATTACACCCCCACCCATCCTAACCTGTTTTACACATCCCCTCTCTCTTTCTCTCTTTCTCTTTCTCTCTCTCTCTCTCTCTCTCTCTCTCTCTCTCTCTCTCTCTCTCTCTCTCTCTCTCTCTATGATCATACCTCTCCTTTTCCTTCTCAACAAGCTCATTCGCACCTTCTGGCTTTAAATCCACACCTCTCCACCTCTCTCTTACTCCATATCTTCATCAATCTCTCCCTCCCTCTCTCCCTCCTCTCCCTCCGTCTCTTAAAAAGGAGTGGTGTTTCACCTCACGGGATCACGTGTTGCGAGATATACTGCTATCATAAACCATGCAGGAAGAGGCACGGAACTTTCTTTATTAAAGCTTTTACTCAGCTTAACTCAAGAGGCATCGTTCGCCATGGCCCCTGACACGCGACTCCGAGGCCCGGCCAGAATCATTGCGGTCACTTATCTTGCTACTTCGAACGCCCCCAACTCGCTAATCCGAACGCCCAGAATTCGGTACTCGAACCCCTTTAACTCTCTACTCGAGAAGGGGCTCCACCTCGGGTTCAATCACCAGTTTGCCATAGGAGATTCTACCTCCATATTCTGGATACTCGACAGCCTATCAGAGGCGCTCACCTGGCTTGTTCGAACGTAAATATCCCGTTCTCAGCAGGTGGCCGTAAGAGGTAAGTCCACGGTCGCTCTCTCTGCAGCATGGGCCAGAATATATACTTATTCAGATTCATATCATCTGCAGATTAACAGGCAACGGTACAGGTGCTGATCCAAGCAACGGTATAGGTGGTGCTCCAGGCAACGGTATAGGTGGTGAGCCAGGCAACGGTACAGGTGATGGTCCAAGCAACGGTATAGGTGGTGCTCCAGGCAACGGTATAGGTGGTGAGCCAGGCAACGGTACAGGTGATGGTCCAGGCAACGGTATAGGTGGTGCTCCAGGCAACGGTATAGGTGGTGAGCCAGGCAACGGTACAGGTGATGGTCCAGGCAACGGTATAGGTGGTGCTCCAGGCAACGGTATAGGTGGTGAGCCAGGCAACGGTACAGATGATGGTCCAGGCAACGGTACAGGTGATGATCCAAGCAACGGTATAGTTGGTGAGCCAGGCAACGGTACAGGTGATGATCCAAGCAACGGTACAGGTGCTGATCCAAGCAACGGTACAGGTGCTGATCCAAGCAACGGTACAGGTGGTGAGCCAGGCAACGGTACAGGTGGTGATCCAAGCAACGGTACAGGTGGTGATCCAAGCAACGGTACAGGTGGTGATCCAAGCAACGGTACAGGTGCTGATCCAAGCAACGGTACAGGTGATGATCCAAGCAACGGTACAGGTGGTGATCCAAGCAACGGTACAGGTGCTGATCCAAGCAACGGTACAGGTGATGATCCAAGCAACGGTACAGGTGGTGATCCAAGCAACGGTACAGGTGCTGATCCAAGCAACGGTACAGGTGCTGATCCAAGCAACGGTACAGGTGCTGATCCAAGCAACGGTACAGGTGCTGATCCAAGCAACGGTACAGGTGCTGATCCAAGCAACGGTACAGGTGATGATCCAAGCAACGGTACAGGTGCTGATCCAAGCAACGGTACAGGTGCTGATCCAAGCAACGGTACAGGTGATGATCCAAGCAACGGTACAGGTGGTGATCCAAGCAACGGTACAGGTGCTGATCCAAGCAACGGTACAGGTGCTGATCCAAGCAACGGTACAGGTGCTGATCCAAGCAACGGTACAGGTGCTGATCCAAGCAACGGTACAGGTGCTGATCCAAGCAACGGTACAGGTGCTGATCCAAGCAACGGTACAGGTGATGATCCAAGCAACGGTACAGGTGCTGATCCAAGCAACGGTACAGGTGCTGATCCAAGCAACGGTACAGGTGCTGATCCAAGCAACGGTACAGGTGATGATCCAAGCAACGGTACAGGTGCTGATCCAAGCAACGGTACAGGTGGTGATCCAAGCAACGGTACAGGTGGTGATCCAAGCAACGGTACAGGTGATGATCCAAGCAACGGTACAGGTGGTGATCCAAGCAACGGTACAGGTGCTGATCCAAGCAACGGTACAGGTGGTGATCCAGGCAACGGTACAGGTGCTGATCCAAGCAATGGTACAGGTGGTGATCCAAGCAACGGTACAGGTGATGATCCAAACAACGGTAGAAAGTATACACGTGATTACAATCATTCGTTGACGTCTATTCCACATGAGAAGCTATTATAATATTTTCTTCCACTCCCCAGAGACCTATGAAGATGTTTTCTTGACTTTGATCATCTCGGCACTTCCTCTTATCCATGTGGGTCCCACCCCCTAATGAACGGAAATTCCTTACTGCTACCTCCCATAGCTTGGCTCGCCATGTCTCTGTGTTCCCTTGAATATCTCTCTTTTTCCCAGTTATATCATTCTAGAAAAAGTCTACCAATTAATAAAAGTTCATCGCCGGGATACCCCGACTTAGGTTTCATACATACAAAAATACTTGCATGTATACACTCAATGTGTACACAGAGGTCATGTAGACCAAACCCCTCGTACACGTACATAATCCTCCTTGTTCACGTGCCAATTAAGTCATCATATTTTGGGAGCGTCGCCCTCATCCCAGACCACACTTGTTACACTTCCGGTACGTGACCAACCCTTCCATGATGAGTAGGGGGGGAGGAGGGGGGAGGGTAGATAGGGGGGAAGGGAAGAGACGAAGGGAGAGAGGATGATGGAGATGGATGGAGACGCTAGCTAGGTTGACAGAAGAGAAATACGGGTTGGGGTTGATGGTGAGGGGGGGGGGTTAGGAGGAGGGTAGGTGGGAGGGGGGGGGGGAAGGAGAGATATGGAGGGGTGTGGAGGGAGGGGTGAGGAGGGGGGTTTAACGAGTCACTCTAATTTAGCAATCAGTCACAGTGAGCAAAGAAGAGGCAGAAATTGTTCTTTCTGGTGGTGTATTCTTCTCAAGGAGTCTCCTTCACTATCACCACCATCACCTTCAATATCACCATCACAACACCACCACCCCCTCCCCCCCCCCCTAGACCGTGCTGAAGGAGCTGGAGTTGAATAGTTGCCAGTCACGCCACGATGTCGTTAATCTGAATCACCCTTAACAATCCATCACCGCATTTTTATACATTTTTTTTTTTTTTACATTTTGGCTTCATCTTGGCCAAAATGCGTCAATTGGCGACTTGACTTCCTTCCCCCCCCCCCCTGTTTTTTGACTGCAATGCCCCCTGTGTGTGTGTGTGTGTGTGTGTGTGTGTGTGTGTGTGTGTGTGTGTGTGTGCTGTCTATTGTTTTGCTGATAGAAGTAGATTACTTCTATCATTGTGGTAGATAGAAGTAAGTGTTTCAGGCAAATTACCCTCAAGGTGATCACTGGAGCTGCACCAAGTGTGTGGTGGAAAGTCAAAGGCAACAATGGCGCCTTTCAATGGCACATAGGAGCCAGTTTCCCTTCTGATTGTTAAGTCAGCTTAACAATCAGATTGTTAGCGGCGCAATACTACCACTGTGGCCAGTTATGTTGAGAGCATCAACACCGCAACACACCGGGTTTCATCAACCTGTCCTCTTAAAAAGAACGTCGCGTTTGGCCGTTTGTCCGTATGGTCGAATATGGACGTAATTTGAAAATAAAAAAAATGAATATAAATTTGGGATTTTTTTTTTCAACAACAGTAAGTTAATGGTCCTCTGATAGGTTAGGTGGGCAGGAAATTCTCATAAAGTTTCAAAACGGTATGAAAAACGTTAATGGAAAGAATACTTTTCTAACCTTGCCGAGAAAGCTGGACGACTCAAACAGAAAACGGAACAGTACGTCACTTTGTGAATCGATTTCATTTCAAATTACGTCCAAATTTGGCCATAGCGCTAATACGAGCCAAAAGTGACGTTTTTTTTAAGAGGACGGGTTGGTTTATCAACTTAGCACCACACCAGGACAACCAACAAATAATAAACTCAGCAACACAACTATTCCCTTTGTACGGTATTGAGAATGAGCTCTTGAAAAATTCATGGCGCGTGGTCCCCTTAGGAGCGCCGCATTCCCCAAGCTGGACTCTGATTCCAATTTGGGAGACACAAAGTGGATCTGATGCCCCCTAAACTGTTTAGTATTGCATGTGTGAGGTACCAATCGCCTCACAGCTTGGAGGCTGCTTTCTTTGAGGTGTTTAAAAGAAATGTTTTTTTCCTCAACTAAACGCCCCCCAACACGGGGGGCGTGTTGGGGGGCGTTTGGCTGACGTGAATATCATCACCTACTGTGCTGTTACCTTAAGTTGCATTGATGGTATTATCATTTATTATTATTTGGTTGTGGTAGTTAATTGTGTTGTTCTGTGAAATGACTTTAGCCTGGGCTTGAGTGCCACACTGTTACCCACATCAATGAAGCAGGAATCTTGAGGTTATCTTGAGATGATTTCGGGGCTTTAGTGTCCCCGCGGCCCGGTCCTCGACCAGGCCTCCACCCCCCCCAGGAAGCAGCCCGTGACAGCTGGCTAACACCCAGGTACCTATTTTACTGCTAGGTAACAGGGGGCATAGGGTGAAAGAAACTCATTGTTTCTCGCCGGCACCTGAGATCGAACCCAGGACCACAGGATCACAAGTCCAGCGTGCTGTCCGCTCGGCCGACCGGCTCCCGGA
Source organism: Procambarus clarkii (assembly GCF_040958095.1). Classification (NCBI taxonomy): domain Eukaryota; kingdom Metazoa; phylum Arthropoda; class Malacostraca; order Decapoda; family Cambaridae; genus Procambarus; species Procambarus clarkii. Next base: position 2,841,414 of record NC_091157.1, read on the forward strand.
AAGACTTAAGAAATATCTCCACTACGTGTGAAACAGTCAGGAAGATCACTGACCAATTAAAGGAACCTAGAGGCCCAGGTGTGGATGGAATTCAATCCCAAATCGTTAAATGTTCACCACTGAAACTCCTATTCGAAAAAAAGACCTTAGGAATAATCAAAGAGCTTTCGACACGAAAGAAAATAAAATTGTTATTCAACAGCACAGATCTCAAGTTCGCCTCATCTAGACTGATCTGTCCAAGCACGGAGACCTCGGGTCAGATTCACGAAGCAGTTACGCAAGCACTTACGAACCTGTCCATCTTTTCTCAATCTTTGGCGGCTTTGTTTACAATTGTTAAACAGTTAATGAGCTCCGAAGCACCAGGAGGCTGTTTATAACAATAACAACAGTTGATTGGCAAGTTTTCATGCTTGTAAACTGTTTAATAAATGTAACCAAAGCGTCAAAGATTGAGGAAAGATGTACACGTTCGTAAGTGCTTGCGTAACTGCTTCGTGAATCTGGCCTCAGGTTCGTAAGTGCTTGCGTAACTCCTTCGTGAATCTGGCCCCCAGGTTCGTAAGTGCTTGCGTAACTCCTTCGTGAATCTGACCCCCAGGTTCGTAAGTACTTGCGTAACTCCTACGTGAATCTGACCCCCAGGTTCGTAAGTACTTGCGTAACTGCTTCGTGAATCTGACTCCCAGGTTCATAAGTGCTTGCGTAACTCCTTCGTGAATCTGACCCCCAGGTTCGTAAGTGCTTGCGCAACTCCTTCGTGAATCTGACCCCCAGGTTCGTAAGTGCTTGCGTAACTCCTTCGTGAATCTGACCCCTCGCCTATAAAAGGACTTCTGCTCAGGATGTTGTTGTTGAAGATTCAGCTACTGGGAACAAAACGTTCCAAGTAGCACGGGCTATGGTGAGCCCGTAGCTGCTCAGGAGAAAGTTCAACACGAAGCAACAAAAATCACACGAGAACCAAGTCCACTCTCATAACAGGAACCTCCGAGAGCCACGGGACTGACTCCACTACAAACCAGACATGACAAGGCTGATCTTATCGAGACCTTTACAATTCTGAGCAAGATGGAGGATATTAATCCAGACCACTTGTATAAAAGGTCACGTGTAGCACAAACAAGCATCCACACAGCCCCGCTCCTGTGCCAGGTAAGGTACGGGATCACCATAGCCCGTGCTACTTGGAACTTGTTCCGAGTAGCTGAATCTATAACAACAACGACACAAACAAGGCGGCCGCAACAGCTTGGAGCCCAACAAGCCACAATGTGGGCCAGAAAAGAGGAGATACATTTCCACCTATAGTGTAATAAAAGCCAAGAAATTACTAGTTCGAAAATCACCAGGAAATCACCCTTATGAACAAGGGGGAGGAGGAGGAGGGTGGAAACCTTTAGTCAAGCCGCCGGCTTCCTGTCCCCGCCGTGGCCGCTAAGCATGATGGCTCCTCGGGTAAATTCAAGTAAAATATATAATGCTCTCCTTCAGATATCCGTTTTCCCCTTATGTCCTGATTTAACAGACTGTTTGTGTACATTATGCGCACGACTGATGGGCTCGATAACACTACAAGGTCCTCGTTAGGTCCAAGAAACCCCTAGTTACTTCCTCCTCCCAAAGCAGGCTATTGAAGACGATGGAATTCGGCGTATTAAAATTCCAAGCATTTTTGGGGGGTTTTGGGTTAAATTGCTCGCCCCAAATTAAGACCCTCACAGTCTCAAACACCAGCGTCTCAAGACCCTCACAGTCTCAAACACCAGCGTCTCAAGACCCTCACAGTCTCAAACACCAGCGTCTCAGATACCGAAAAACAAGGACTGTTTGTTCCTTGCTTTTCCGTTAAACAGGTCTCCACTTCTTGTCACAGAGCACCTTTTGTGGCCTCCTTAGTCGCTGGGGTAGAGGAGAGATTCCTCTACTCCCAGGCAATCGAACTCGCTGCATCCTGAAGATGTGCGTGTTTGAAACACAAATCTATGAAGTAGACGTGATAAGAGGAAATTGTTGGTCGGGAATCATTATATTAGACAACCGACGGTTAGATAAGCGGGGCCCAGGAGCTAACTCCTAGATCTTGTAGGCACACACACACAAGACAGAAGAGTTAGGGGGGATATGATCACCACATTCAAGATTCTCAAGGGAATCGACAGGGTAGATAAAGACAGGCTATTTAACACAAGGGGCACACGCACTAGGGGACACAGGTGGAAACTGAGCGCCCAAATGAGCCACAGAGATATTAGAAAGAACTTTTTTAGTGTCAAGAGTGGTTGACAAATGGAATGCATTAGGAAGTGATGTGGTGGAGGCTGACTCCATACACAGTTTCAAGTGTAGATATGATAGAGCCCAATAGGCTCAGGAACCTGTACACCAGTTGATTGACAGTTGAGAGGCGGGACCAAAGAGCCAGAGCTCAACCCCCGCAAGCACAATTAGGTGAATTAGGTGATTACACACACACACACATCCATCTAGGTTAGAATGATGTCAAGAATGAATAAGATCTTCATCTTCAGCTACACGAAGTCGCCCTAAGATGACACCAGGACGGTGTGAAAGTCGACCCGGCTCGCCAAGGAGCATCAAACAATGTCTTGGTAAAAGTAGAACCTGTTAATTAAATTGTCTGGCTTGTTCCTGTGGAGGATTAACGACTCGTTAGCGCCGCACTCGGCACCCCCACGACACCACCTCACGCCAAGAATCAAAACAATTATTTACTCAGGGTACAGCGGACGGAAATGGGCGCGGCGAGAGGGTCCTCGTTCGAAACATTACCACCTTGCGGGCTCCTTGACTTAAGACACAAAATAGCCTGAAGCCCCACTCAGTCTGGCTACCCAAATGCCCCCTTGTGTTAAGACACGCGGGGTTGGGGAGGTGGGGACTTGGTTCGTTAATATGCGCCTCAAGGATGTTCCTCTTCACACAAGTCACAAGTTCAGACGCCGCACCTCAAGCACAGAGCCCCGAGGCGAGGGAAGTATGCCAAAGGTGTGTTCCCCGCTAAATGGTTGGGAATGCCTAGCTATCTTGAGGTTATCTTGAGATGATGATTGATTGATGAAGATTAAGCCACCCAAGAGGTGGCACGGGCATGAATAGCCCCGTAAGTGGTGGCCCTTTCGAGCCATTACCAGTATCAAAAGATGATACTGGAGATCTGTGGAGGCGCAACTGCACCCTGCGTGACGGGAGATGTCTCCCGGACCAAGTGGTGACCAAATGGTGATCTTGAGATGATTTCGGGACTTTTTAAGTGTCCCCGCGGCTCGGTCCTCGACTAAGCCTCCACCCCCAGGAAGCAGCCCGTGACAGCTGACTAACACATCGGTACCTATTTTACTGCTAGGTACGCCGGATGCCGCTGAAGGTGGCGTTGTATCCAACGGACACAACGGACGCGGATACAACACTATCCTCTTGTATCCGCGTACAGAACACTGGACGCCTGATCCTGTGGTCCCGGGTTCGATCCCGGGCGCCGGCGAGAAACAATGGGCAGTTTCTTTCACCCCTGATGCTCCTGTTACCTAGCAGTAAATAGGTACCTGGGACTTAGTCAGCTGTCACGGGCTGCTTCCTGGGGGTGCAGGCCGCGGGGACATTAAGTCCCGAAATTATCTCAAGATAACCTCATAGGCTCAAGATATTATCTTGATCAAGAAATTATCTCAAGATAACCTCATTATCTCAAAATAGGCTACGCTCATTAGTTTAGGCTTCATTAGCAACAAATATGAACACTTTTCAGGTTTGTCCAAATTCAGTATTACAAAAGTCTACTTTCTACTGTTCCATCGCGTTCATGGACCAGATTCACGAAGCAGTTACGCAAGCACTTACGAACCTGTCCATCTTTTCTCAATTTTTGGCGGCTTTGTTTACAATTATTAAACAGTTAATGAGCTCCGAAGCACCAGGAGGCTGTTTATAACAATAACAACAGTTGATTGGCAAGTTTTCATGCTTGTAAACTGTTTAATAAATGTAACCAAAGCCGTCAAAGATTGAGGAAAGATGTACACGTTCGTAAGTGCTTGCGTAACGGCTTCGTGAATCTGACCGCATGTTAGTACGATCGAGCACATCGTTACTATAAGTTAGTTTAGCTCATTTATTATGCACCCCATACCCATCTTGTGGGCGGTAGTGGAAAGGGTTACAGAGGCACATAATGGGCTCAGGGACTGAACCCCACAATTCATTTAGCTAAGCAAGTTACAATCTTGATGAGCTAGTTACAAAATTCAATATAAGTCATCACATCAACAATGGGTTCGAGATCGACCTACTATAAGTACTATAAGTACTTGGCTTCTCGGGCCATGGGTTTAATGGGTTTTAAGTCCTATACAGGACTTTTACTCATTCGTCTCTCTGTGCTATTTTATAAATTTGTTATAGTACTGCTTTGAGTGTGGTTCATCAGACACCAACCCGTCCTCAGACCATGTCCATTCCATCCAGCGGTCGACCCCACAGACGCATTCATTAATTTTAACATGCTGTTCATTCAAAATAGCTTTTTTCAAACAAATTGTTATATATTAACATTCTGTGCATATTTAGACATAGGTTAGGTCAGGTGTTTGGGTTCTGTTGGCGATTATTTGTATTTGTAGTACGTGGGTGAAGCATTTACAGCGTTGTGGTTCGAACACAAGTCGTCAGTGAAGCAGTTGTTCCGGAAGTGTTCGAACGAAATCAGTTGTGAGTCGTGTGTAAACCGTTTTCCATTCATAAACAGGGGGTTTGGCGGATGGATGGAATGGACTTTGCCCTATATTTACGAGCCCGGGCGGCTGTAGACTCAGCCGCCCCAGCCTTCACCCTGCTTCACTGCTAATTTATGACACAGCCAAATAGTAATACAATTTTTACCACAACTCTAACCTAAAAACTCGATCGACACAGTCAACCACTTTTTTTTCCCCCTAAACTAAAAAGTTTTAAATTCCAAAGTGCATATGGACGATTTTTTGTAATTTTCCGCCATGGCGAGAATACTGTGGCCAACAATGGCATAGTTCAGATTAATGTTCAGTTTTATTCATCACCGCTGAGAGTTTATATGACGAAAAATGGAGTCCAAATTGTTTGGCATTTGTTAATTGAAATCTTTGTGTACTTACTGGATGTTAGAGTCGTTTGTTCTAAGGGATATAAGTAGGTAACAGGCAGCCAGCCACTAAGTTTCCTACCTACTCTTCCCTCCCTCCCTCTCTCTCCCTCCCCTCTTCCCTACATCCTCTCTCCTTCCTACAAATGGAGACACAGGAGAATTTCTCAATAGACCTCTTCTCAGGGCGCCGCAGGGATAATTCTGTAGAAGGTTCTAGAAGTTCTTCTACTCCCCGAACCGGGCTTCAGGCTCCACTTGTGGTAACTTGGTCCAACAGGCTGTTTGTTGCTTGGAGCGACCAGCAGGCTTACATATCTGCTAAAACCTGGTTGGTCCGGCATTTTTTGCAAGAACTTGTCTAAATGTTTCTGGAAGATATTCCCCTCTGGCGCTCTCATTGTTTCACTCACACAAACTCCTACTCAAGCTAAATAAGGAGTCGTGTGTATACAGAAAAATGCTAAAGTGGGTGAAGGAATACCACTCAAAGAGTCGTTGCTTGAGTCGTTGCTTGAGTCCTCGACAAGGGTCGTTGCCTGAGCCCATTTAATACACGTTAACAACCTGGAGGAGCCAATTGGCCCTTACATATCAATATTTACAAACGATGAAATGTTAAATCAGGTCAAATGAGGATTATAAAATCTTAAAAACAAGTATCTGAACACTCCAGAGGTTGTCCAAAATGGCTGCTAGAATGTAACCCAGCTAAATGCAAAGTTATAAGGATAGGAACAGGAGCGAATATATGGCCCTGGGAAGGGGTCAGGATACGGACTTAGGATAAGACGGAGGAAGGGAATGGTGTCCAACCACTTGTGGACAGTCGGGGATTGAACGTCGACCTGCATGAAGCGAGACCGTCACTCTACCGTCCAGCCCAAGTTGTTGCGTTACGCAAGTGAAAGGTTTGAGCAACGATGCAACACTGAGGTATACTGGACCTTGTTGCAACACTGAGGTATACTGGACCTTGTTGCAACACTGAGGTATACTGGACCTTGTTGCAACACTGAGGTATACTGGACCTTGTTGCAACACTGAGGTATACTGGACCTTGTTGCAACACTGAGGTATACTGGACCTTGTTGCAACACTGAGGTATACTGGACCTTGTTGTAACACTGAGGTATACTGGACCTTGATGCAACACTGAGGTATACTGGACCTTGTTGCAACACTGAGGTACACTGGACCTTGTTGCAACACTGAGGTATACTGGACCTTGATGCAACACTGAGGTATACTGGACCTTGTTGCAACACTGAGGTATACTGGACCTTGATGCAACACTGAGGTATACTGGACCTTGATGCAACACTGAGGTATACTGGACCTTGATGCAACACTGAGGTATACTGGACCTTGATGCAACACTGAGGTATACTGGACCTTGTTGCAACACTGAGGTATACTGGACCTTGATGCAACACTGAGGTATACTGGACCTTGATGCAACACTGAGGTATACTGGACCTTGATGCAACACTGAGGTATACTGGACCTTGATGCAACACTGAGGTATACTGGACCTTGATGCAACACTGAGGTATACTGGACCTTGATGCAACACTGAGGTATACTGGACCTTGTTGCAACACTGAGGTATACTGGACCTTGTTGCACCGCTCAAGGAACAATAGCGAAAAATTAAGATTCTAAACAAATCTAAAAGTGACAAATTCTAAAATAATTTTCGAATCTAAAAGTAACAAATAAGAGTCTAAAAGTCACAAATAAGAGTCTAAAAGTAACAAATAAGAGTCTAAAAGTAACAAATGAGTCTAAAAGTAACAAATAAGAGTCTAAAAGTAACAAATAAGAGTCTAAAAGTAACAAATAAGAGTCTAAAAGTAACAAATAAGAGTCTAAAAGTAACAAATAAGAGTCTAAAAGTGACAAATAAGATTCTAAAAGTAACAAATAAGAGTAAAAGTAACAAATAAGAGTCTAAAAGTAACAAATAAGAGTCTAAAAGTAACAAATAAGAGTAAAAGTAACAAATAAGAGTATAAAAGTAACAAATAAGAGTCTAAAAGTAACAAATAAGAGTAAAAGTAACAAATAAGTCTAAAAGTAACAAATAAGAGTCTAAAAGTAACAAATAAGAGTAAAAGTAACAAATAAGAGTAAAAGTAACAAATAAGAGTCTAAAAGTAACAAATAAGAGTCTAAAAGTGACAAATAAGATTCTAAAAGTAACAAATAAGAGTAAAAGTAACAAATAAGAGTCTAAAAGTAACAAATAAGAGTCTAAAAGTAACAAATAAGAGTAAAAGTAACAAATAAGTCTAAAAGTAACAAATAAGAGTCTAAAAGTAACAAATAAGAGTAAAAGTAACAAATAAGTCTAAAAGTAACAAATAAGAGTCTAAAAGTAACAAATAAGAGTAAAAGTAACAAATAAGAGTCTAAAAGTAACAAATAAGAGTCTAAAAGTAACAAATAAGAGTCTAAAAGTAACAAATAAGAGTCTAAAAGTAACAAATAAGAGTCTAAAAGTAACAAATGAGTCTAAAAGTAACAAATAAGAGTCTAAAAGTAACAAATAAGAGTCTAAAAGTAACAAATGAGTCTAAAAGTAACAAATAAGAGTCTAAAAGTAACAAATGAGTCTAAAAGTAACAAATAAGAGTCTAAAAGTAACAAATAAGAGTCTAAAAGTAACAAATAAGAGTCTAAAAGTCACAAATAAGAGTCTAAAAGTAACAAATGAGTCTAAAAGTAACAAATAAGAGTCTAAAAGTAACAAATAAGAGTCTAAAAGTAACAAATGAGTCTAAAAGTAACAAATAAGAGTAAAAGTAACAAATAAGAGTCTAAAAGTAACAAATAAGAGTCTAAAAGTAACAAATAAGAGTCTAAAAGTAACAAATAAGAGTCTAAAAGTAACAAATAAGAGTCTAAAAGTAACAAATAAGAGTCTAAAAGTAACAAATAAGAGTCTAAAAGTGACAAATAAGAGTCTAAAAGTGACAAAGTAGCATGATGCAATATTACATGCGAGTAATGCAGTATATTAAATGTAAATATGATAAAAACACAAGAGAGGAGCTTAAGAGCTGAGGTTCAACCCTGCAAGCACCGCTTAGAGAGATCCCCGACCAACAAAAGGTTATAAAAAAAGTCCTTCAGAATAACAAAGACACTAATTGGCCCTCTGCCCTCAATCCCCCTTAACTTTACCATCATCCCCAACCCCCCCTACCCACAACCCCCCCCCCTCTTTCTCCTCCCCCCCTCCCCCCCCCCCCCCTATCCCCTCCAATAATTTCTGGTAGTTAAGGAAGTCTTAAGATGTGTGGTAAGGCACTGAGGAGATGGGAGGGGGAAGATGGGGCAAGGAAGGGGGAGAGGGGGATGGGAAGGGGGTCGACACCCCCCACCCACACCACTAATGAGTCACCTTCAGTAATCAGTGCCCCGGGTTATCCAGTACTTGGCAGGAAGCCATCACCAACAAGTTTCGGGACAGGTAGGCTGTATGTTTACATCTCAATCACTTAGAACTGGACCTCTACAGTAGTAGGGATGGCAACGCACAGACGATATTTTATTTCTGGGAAATATCGTGTCTGTGAGCCAGGGTTTTCAGGTAAATTTAGAATATCGTCTGTGTGAGCCATGGTTTTCAGGTTCCAATATCGTCTGTGTGAGCCAGGGTTTTGAGGTTCCAATATCGTCTGTGTGAGCCAGGGTTTTCAGGTAAATTTTGTGTCACAGATTTTAGAAGTATGGAATTCTTATGAGAAAATAATTTCCGAGACATAGAAGTTTGTTAAGGCCTTATGGGACAAATTCAAGTAACGTATGTAGCTCTTTAGGGCTTCCAGGAGAACTCTACGGACATATTTTACATGTTTTCAACTTACAAAATTGTCTATGTAAGCCTTAGTTATTCATATAAATTTAGAAAATCACCTGTGTAAGTCATGGTTTTCAGGGTTTCGTACATCACACCCCCCTCCCTCCCCCCTTACCTCGCAATCTCTCGCGTCACCTTTATTTACCTTACGCCCGGCCAGCCAGACCTCTTATCTTATCTTCTCCATAATAATATCTCAACCGTCCCTCCTCTCTCTCTCTCTCTCCTTTCATTCAGTTCAACTATTTTCCAACATCGTATGTTTGCTCCTTTTCATTAAGCAAGTCAGTTTTACACAAATAAATCATGTTAGTAAGCATGTTCTAGCTCACGTTCCCCCACCTTAGTCCCCTGTCGTATAATGAATACTATCATTCCAAACCCTCTAAAATTTTAAATAATCATATTTCAAATGTAGTTCAATACAGTAATTTAGTTACCAAGCTCCAGCGCTTGTCCTCCGCCTTAGCTCTCTCTCGTATCTTCGTTAGTATCAGTCCAATTTCCCTGAAATTTTTACCCTCTGTATTTCGGGCACCGTAAATAAGATCAAAACAGTTACCAAGCTCCAGCGCCTATCCTCCGCCTTAGCTCTCTCTCGTATCTTCGTTAGTATCAGTCCAATTTCCCTGAAATTTCTACCCTCTGTATTTCGGGCACCGTAAATAAGATCAAAACAGTTACCAAGCTCCAGCGCCTATCCTCCGCCTTAGCTCTCTCTCGTATCTTCGTTAGTATCAGTCCAATTTCCCTGAAATTTCTACCCTCTATATTTCAGGCACCGTAAATAAGATCAAAACAGTTACCAAGCTCCAGCGCTTGTCCTCCGCCTTAGTTCTCTTTCGTATCTTTGTAAATAAACCATCAAGTTCCCTTAAATTTTTTACCCTCTGTATTTCAGACACCGTAAATAAAATCAAGTCAGTTATCGAGCTCCAGCTCTCGTCCCCGCCTTAATTCTCTTTCGTATCTTTGTAAATAACCCATCAATTTCCCTAAAATTAAAAGCAGACATACTTCAAAGTTAGTAAATAAGATCAAGTCAGTTACTGAGCTCCAGCTCTCGTCCCCCACCCTCTTCCACCCTCAAGTCTTTGTAAATAAACCATCAATTTCCCCGAAATTTTTACCCTCTGTATTTCAGACATAGTAAATATGATGAAAACAATTATAAAACTCTAGCTCTTGTCCTCTGTCCAAGTTCACTCCTGTAAATTCATTACTATCAATCCAAATCCCCCTGAGATTTAAACACCCAACTACATTTTCAGACATAGTAAATAAAAACCAGTTCAGTTATCAAGTTTCAACTCTTGTGCCCCAGCTTAGTTCATTTTGTACAAGTTCTTTATTTTCCAACTAAATCACCCTGAGATTTAAGATCACCTTATTTCTAACGTAGTAAAATTAATCTGGACATTAGCCAAGTTCCATTTCCTCAGCCTTAGATCATCAGACATAAATATATTCGATCAAGTCCGTCTCCAGCCTAACTCTTATCCAAGTACACACATAACCCCAACCTGTGTAATTATCTTTCACCCCCTCCCACCTTCCTCCATCTCATCTCATCTCACCTTACCCTTTCCCTCCCTTACCTTCTCATCCCCAACTTATCCAAACCTTCAATAATCGTACTGTATTTGCATATTTTCTCTATATTCACTGTGTTCTTCGTATTCTCATCCGTGTTCACTCCATGTTCTTCAAATGTTCACAGTCCCATTCAGTTCATATTTTCACAAGTATCTCCATTTTTTCTGTAATCTTTCTCTTAGTCTCATTATGTTCTCTACAAATTCTAGTCATATTTTCTATGTTTTCATTTTCATCACATGTTCTCTTTACAACTTTTATACTCAATATTCATGCTAACTTCCATATTTTGTGTTCGTTGTCAATATTCATGTTCCTCTACAAGTTCATGTTCCTCACAAGATCACTTCGTTTTTCACCTTCACTTACATGTTTTCTACATTCTTTGTCATATTCTCCATGTTCTTCACAAGTCCATTGTTCATTCTTTGTATTCCCTATTCTCCTTATCATGTTTTCATGTTCTCTGTAAGTTCATATTCCCAGCATGTTCACTGTATTCATCAACTTTTCTTACATATGTTCTTTGTCATGTTCCCCATATGTTCTCTGGGTTTTTTCCCTTACATGTTATTTAACGTTCCTTAACTAAAAAAATCTTTCGCCAATCAACTAAAACATAGTCACTTTCGTCATTTCTCAACTAAACTTATTATCCAGTCAACTAAAAATTGTCAAAGGAATCTTTCCAACACTGTTCATAACTAAACTTATTCCCTAGTCATCAGAAAATAACCGTGTTCTTCATGTTTCATTGTCATTTCATAACTAAAATTATCTGCCAATCATCAGAAAAAGTCATGTTCATCATGTTTTGTCTTTTTCCTTAACTAAAGTATTCATCAGTCAACTAAAAATAGTTACTTCATCATGTTTCCTTGTCATTTCTTAACTAAAATATCACTTCTCTCATCTGAAAATAGTCATGTGTAGTCTCTTTCCAACACTGTTCTTAACTAAAACAGCCTTTCGCTTAGCTAAAAATTGTCAAAGGAATCTTTTCAGCACTGTTCATAACTAACTTTATCCATCGTCAAGTCAGAAAATATAGTCAAAGATATCTATCATCGTCGTTCTTAACTGACATTTATACTTTGTGGAGCACTAAAATAGTCAAATGTAACTTTTTCAGCACTTTCGTAAAAATTATATGTCGTCAAGTACGAAAAAAAAATAGTCAAAGGTGCTCTCCGTTACACCAAAGTTACTCTTCGATAAATCAAAGACGCTCTTCAATACATCAAGGACTTACTCAAAGACACCAAAGTTACACTCTAAGACATCCTTCGAGACATCAAAGACTTCCTTAAGACTTCAATGGGACTCTTCCATTCATCAAAGACATTCTCTAAGCCCTCAAAGTTATTCTCAGCACAATCAAAAGTTATTCCGAGACAACAAAAGTTATTCTCAGAACAATCAAAAGTTATTCCAAGACAACAAAAGTCATTCTCAGAGCTATCAAAATTATTCTCGGAGTCATCAAAAGGTATTCTCTAACTCACTTTGGTCATTAAAGTTAATTTCTATGTTATAAAAGTTTGTCTCGGAGACATCTAAAGTTAATCTTAGAGTTATCAAATGTAATCTCTAACTCTCTTTTGTTCATCAAAGTTGATCTCAGAGTTAGCAAAGGTAATCTCTAACTCACTCTCGTTCATCAAAGTTGTTTCAAAGACATCAAAGTTATTCAAAGAGCTAACAAAAGTTATTCTCAGAGTCACCTTCGTTCTTCAGAGAAACTTTCCAAAACATCTTTATTCATCAAAGTTATTCTCAGAGGCATAAAAGTCATTCTCAGAGCTATCAAACTTGTTCTCAAAGTCATCAAACTTATTCACAGAGTCATCAAAGTTAATCTAAGACATCATTTTTCATCAAAGATATTCTCTCTAAACCATCAATGTTCTTCTCTAAGACATAAAAGTTATTCTCAGAGTCACCTTCGTTCGTCAGAGAAACTTTCAAAACATCTTTGTTCATCAAACTTGTTTTCAAAGTCATCAAAAGTTAATCTAAGACATCTTCTTTCATCAAAGTTATTTTCAGAGACATCTAAAGTTATTCTCAGAGCTATCAAACTTGTTCTCAGAGTCATCAAATGGTATTCTCGAAGTCATCAAAGTTATTTTCAGAGACATCTAAAGTTAATTTCTATGTTATAAAGTTATTCTCAGAGACATCTAAAGTTAATCTTGGTCATCAAAGTTATTTTCAGAGACATCTAAAGTTAATTTCTATGTTATAAAGTTATTCTCAGAGACATCTAAAGTTAATCTTGGTCATCAAAGTTGTTCTCTAAACATCAATGTTGTTCTCCAAGACATCAAAGATGTTCTCAAAATCATAAAAGTTATTCCCAGAGCTATCAAAGTTAATCTCAGAGTTATCCAAAGATATTCTCATGTCCACAAAAGTTATTCCAAGAGACGTCAAAGTTGTTTCAAAGACATCAAAGTTAATCTCAGAGTTATCCAAAGACATTCTCAGAGACATCTAAAGTTATTCTCTAAGACATCAAAGTTGTTCTAAGAGTTATCAAAAGTTATTCTCAGTCATGATATGTTATTCTCTAACTCACTTCCATTCATCAAAGACATTCTCTAAGTCCTGAAAGTTATTCTCTAAGACAACAAAGTCTTTCTCAGAGCTACCAAAGATGTTCTCTAAATCATAAAAGTTAATCTTAACTCACCTTCGTTCATTAGAGAAACTTTCCAATCCATATTCATTGACCAGAGTTATTCTCAGAGTCATCAAAGCGATCTCTAATTCATCTTCGTTCTCCAAAGTTGTTCTCTAAGACACCTTCATTCATCAAAGAAACTCTCCTTCTTCCATCATGTTATTCTTTAAGACATCTTCAGTCATACAATTTTCTCTCCAAAATGTAACTAGTTCAGCTTTTCATACCAAACCTGCATTTCTGTTAAAACATATTTTCTTAGTTGCTTTACCCTAAAACTGTTCTCTGAACTACACTGTTCAAACCTACGTAACCTATCCTCTCCACCCAATGTTACTTAGTTAACGTAACGTTCCTAAACCTAGCTTTACCTATCCTAACATACCTTACCTTACCTTCCCTATCTTACCTAACTTTACCTATCCTAACATAACTTACCTTTACCTTCCCTATCTTACCTAACTTTACCTATCCTAACATAACTTACCTTACCTTCCCTAACTTAACCTAACTTTACCTATCCTAACTTAACTTACCTAACTTATTCTGCTTAACATAACTTACCTTACCTTCCCTATCTTACCTAACTTTACCTATCCTATCCTAACCTAACTTGTCTTACCTAACTTAATCTTACTTTCCCAAAGTGATGTATCCTAACTTATCTAGTCCAACCAGACATGATCTAACTTAAGTATTCCTTCTTGTCTTTGTGTTTCGTCAATCATCGTCTCATATTCATTTACTCATTTCATTAGTTAATTTCTCAAATGGTTACTTATGCATTTCAAGTGCTATTTGTTAGAGATTGGATATTTAAGCATTTCAAAGAATTATAATTTCTCAAATGGACGTTTTTGCATTTCAAGTGCTATTTGTTAGAGATTGAATATTTAAGCATTTCAAAGAATTTTTGTTATATATGGGCATTTACTCATTTCAAGGGATAATTTCTCAAATGGACGTTTTTGCATTTCAAGTGTTATTTGTTTAAGATTGGGTATTTAACCATTTCAAAGGATTTTTGTTATATATGGGAACTTACTCGTTTCAAGGGCTAATTTCTCAAATGGTCATTTTTGCAGATCAAGTGTTATTTGTTTAAGATTGGGTATTTAACCATCTCAAAGGATTTTTGTTATATATGGGAACTTACTCGTTTCAAGGGCTAATTTCTCAAATGGTCATTTTTGCAGATCAAGGGTTATTTGTTAAAGTTCATCAAGTTGCCCATAAGTTGTATTAGTAGGTTCTATCTTATGTTCTTATTTCCCAACCCCTTAACCTAACCTCTTGTAATCTTAGTGTATTTAGTAGGTTCTATCTTATGTTCTTATTCCCCAACCCTTTAACCTAACCTTTCAGATGTAGTTTGTTGAATATATTATCCTTTTCCTAACCTTTCAGATGTAGTTTGTTGAATATATTATCCTTTTCCTAACCTTTCAGATGTAGTTTTGTTTCTCCTTTTTGTATATTTTTACCCAAACCCACCATCCCACTTAACCTTCTTTCCTTCTTTACTTTGTTTTCACATATAAGTTCATTCTTTATCATAGTAATAATAAAATTACAATAGTAAAGAATCAGATCTACTAAGACTTGAAATTGAGAAACAAGAGCTCAAGGGAGTGAGAGCATGAAAGAAGAGCAAGGAGTAAGAGAGAGGGGGCGGAAGAAAATGGGACCAAAGAAGAGAGAATGAGAGAGAGTGTGGGCATGGGAGCACTAAGACTTGAATTGAGAAAAAGAAAAACTAAGTGAATGAGAATGAGGGTGTGAGAATGGGAGCAATAAGACTTGAATTTGAGAAACAAGAGAGCATTTGAGCAAATGAGGGAGAGAGAGGGGGAGGAAGAGAGAGAATAAGGGAGAGAGATAGAAAAGGAGGGTTAGAAGGAGTAGGAGAATCAAAGTAAAGAAGGAAAGATGGTTTGGGTAAAAATATACAAAAAGGAGAAACAAAACTACATCTGAAAGGTTAGGAAAAGGATAATATATTCAACAAACTACATCTGAAAGGTTAGGAAAAGGATAATATATTCAACAAACTACATCTGAAAGGTTAGGAAAAGGATAATATATTCAACAAACTACATCTGAAAGGTTAGGTTAAAGGGTTGGGGAATAAGAACATAAGATAGAACCTACTAAATACACTAAGATTACAAGAGGTTAGGTTAAGGGGTTGGGAAATAAGAACATAAGATAGAACCTACTAATACAACTTATGGGCAACTTGATGAACTTTAACAAATAACCCTTGATCTGCAAAAATGACCATTTGAGAAATTAGCCCTTGAAACGAGTAAGTTCCCATATATAACAAAAATCCTTTGAGATGGTTAAATACCCAATCTTAAACAAATAACACTTGATCTGCAAAAATGACCATTTGAGAAATTAGCCCTTGAAACGAGTAAGTTCCCATATATAACAAAAATCCTTTGAAATGGTTAAATACCCAATCTTAAACAAATAACACTTGAAATGCAAAAACGTCCATTTGAGAAATTATCCCTTGAAATGAGTAAATGCCCATATATAACAAAAATTCTTTGAAATGCTTAAATATTCAATCTCTAACAAATAGCACTTGAAATGCAAAAACGTCCATTTGAGAAATTATAATTCTTTGAAATGCTTAAATATCCAATCTCTAACAAATAGCACTTGAAATGCATAAGTAACCATTTGAGAAATTAACTAATGAAATGAGTAAATGAATATGAGACGATGATTGACGAAACACAAAGACAAGAAGGAATACTTAAGTTAGATCATGTCTGGTTGGACTAGATAAGTTAGGATACATCACTTTGGGAAAGTAAGATTAAGTTAGGTAAGACAAGTTAGGTTAGGATAGGATAGGTAAAGTTAGGTAAGATAGGGAAGGTAAGGTAAGTTATGTTAAGCAGAATAAGTTAGGTAAGTTAAGTTAGGATAGGTAAAGTTAGGTTAAGTTAGGGAAGGTAAGGTAAGTTATGTTAGGATAGGTAAAGTTAGGTAAGATAGGGAAGGTAAAGGTAAGTTATGTTAGGATAGGTAAAGTTAGGTAAGATAGGGAAGGTAAGGTAAGGTATGTTAGGATAGGTAAAGCTAGGTTTAGGAACGTTACGTTAACTAAGTAACATTGGGTGGAGAGGATAGGTTACGTAGGTTTGAACAGTGTAGTTCAGAGAACAGTTTTAGGGTAAAGCAACTAAGAAAATATGTTTTAACAGAAATGCAGGTTTGGTATGAAAAGCTGAACTAGTTACATTTTGGAGAGAAAATTGTATGACTGAAGATGTCTTAAAGAATAACATGATGGAAGAAGGAGAGTTTCTTTGATGAATGAAGGTGTCTTAGAGAACAACTTTGGAGAACGAAGATGAATTAGAGATCGCTTTGATGACTCTGAGAATAACTCTGGTCAATGAATATGGATTGGAAAGTTTCTCTAATGAACGAAGGTGAGTTAAGATTAACTTTTATGATTTAGAGAACATCTTTGGTAGCTCTGAGAAAGACTTTGTTGTCTTAGAGAATAACTTTCAGGACTTAGAGAATGTCTTTGATGAATGGAAGTGAGTTAGAGAATAACATATCATGACTGAGAATAACTTTTGATAACTCTTAGAACAACTTTGATGTCTTAGAGAATAACTTTAGATGTCTCTGAGAATGTCTTTGGATAACTCTGAGATTAACTTTGATGTCTTTGAAACAACTTTGACGTCTCTTGGAATAACTTTTGTGGACATGAGAATATCTTTGGATAACTCTGAGATTAACTTTGATAGCTCTGGGAATAACTTTTATGATTTTGAGAACATCTTTGATGTCTTGGAGAACAACATTGATGTTTAGAGAACAACTTTGATGACCAAGATTAACTTTAGATGTCTCTGAGAATAACTTTATAACATAGAAATTAACTTTAGATGTCTCTGAAAATAACTTTGATGACCAAGATTAACTTTAGATGTCTCTGAGAATAACTTTATAACATAGAAATTAACTTTAGATGTCTCTGAAAATAACTTTGATGACTTCGAGAATACCATTTGATGACTCTGAGAACAAGTTTGATAGCTCTGAGAATAACTTTAGATGTCTCTGAAAATAACTTTGATGAAAGAAGATGTCTTAGATTAACTTTTGATGACTTTGAAAACAAGTTTGATGAACAAAGATGTTTTGAAAGTTTCTCTGACGAACGAAGGTGACTCTGAGAATAACTTTTATGTCTTAGAGAAGAACATTGATGGTTTAGAGAGAATATCTTTGATGAAAAATGATGTCTTAGATTAACTTTGATGACTCTGTGAATAAGTTTGATGACTTTGAGAACAAGTTTGATAGCTCTGAGAATGACTTTTATGCCTCTGAGAATAACTTTGATGAATAAAGATGTTTTGGAAAGTTTCTCTGAAGAACGAAGGTGACTCTGAGAATAACTTTTGTTAGCTCTTTGAATAACTTTGATGTCTTTGAAACAACTTTGATGAACGAGAGTGAGTTAGAGATTACCTTTGCTAACTCTGAGATCAACTTTGATGAACAAAAGAGAGTTAGAGATTACATTTGATAACTCTAAGATTAACTTTAGATGTCTCCGAGACAAACTTTTATAACATAGAAATTAACTTTAATGACCAAAGTGAGTTAGAGAATACCTTTTGATGACTCCGAGAATAATTTTGATAGCTCTGAGAATGACTTTTGTTGTCTTGGAATAACTTTTGATTGTTCTGAGAATAACTTTTGTTGTCTCGGAATAACTTTTGATTGTGCTGAGAATAACTTTGAGGGCTTAGAGAATGTCTTTGATGAATGGAAGAGTCCCATTGAAGTCTTAAGGAAGTCTTTGATGTCTCGAAGGATGTCTTAGAGTGTAACTTTGGTGTCTTTGAGTAAGTCCTTGATGTATTGAAGAGCGTCTTTGATTTATCGAAGAGTAACTTTGGTGTAACGGAGAGCACCTTTGACTATTTTTTTTTCGTACTTGACGACATATAATTTTTACGAAAGTGCTGAAAAAGTTACATTTGACTATTTTAGTGCTCCACAAAGTATAAATGTCAGTTAAGAACGACGATGATAGATATCTTTGACTATATTTTCTGACTTGACGATGGATAAAGTTAGTTATGAACAGTGCTGAAAAGATTCCTTTGACAATTTTTAGCTAAGCGAAAGGCTGTTTTAGTTAAGAACAGTGTTGGAAAGAGACTACACATGACTATTTTCAGATGAGAGAAGTGATATTTTAGTTAAGAAATGACAAGGAAACATGATGAAGTAACTATTTTTAGTTGACTGATGAATACTTTAGTTAAGGAAAAAGACAAAACATGATGAACATGACTTTTTCTGATGATTGGCAGATAATTTTAGTTATGAAATGACAATGAAACATGAAGAACACGGTTATTTTCTGATGACTAGGGAATAAGTTTAGTTATGAACAGTGTTGGAAAGATTCCTTTGACAATTTTTAGTTGACTGGATAATAAGTTTAGTTGAGAAATGACGAAAGTGACTATGTTTTAGTTGATTGGCGAAAGATTTTTTTAGTTAAGGAACGTTAAATAACATGTAAGGGAAAAAACCCAGAGAACATATGGGGAACATGACAAAGAACATATGTAAGAAAAGTTGATGAATACAGTGAACATGCTGGGAATATGAACTTACAGAGAACATGAAAACATGATAAGGAGAATAGGGAATACAAAGAATGAACAATGGACTTGTGAAGAACATGGAGAATATGACAAAGAATGTAGAAAACATGTAAGTGAAGGTGAAAAACGAAGTGATCTTGTGAGGAACATGAACTTGTAGAGGAACATGAATATTGACAACGAACACAAAATATGGAAGTTAGCATGAATATTGAGTATAAAAGTTGTAAAGAGAACATGTGATGAAAATGAAAACATAGAAAATATGACTAGAATTTGTAGAGAACATAATGAGACTAAGAGAAAGATTACAGAAAAAATGGAGATACTTGTGAAAATATGAACTGAATGGGACTGTGAACATTTGAAGAACATGGAGTGAACACGGATGAGAATACGAAGAACACAGTGAATATAGAGAAAATATGCAAATACAGTACGATTATTGAAGGTTTGGATAAGTTGGGGATGAGAAGGTAAGGGAGGGAAAGGGTAAGGTGAGATGAGATGAGATGGAGGAAGGTGGGAGGGGGTGAAAGATAATTACACAGGTTGGGGTTATGTGTGTACTTGGATAAGAGTTAGGCTGGAGACGGACTTGATCGAATATATTTATGTCTGATGATCTAAGGCTGAGGAAATGGAACTTGGCTAATGTCCAGATTAATTTTACTACGTTAGAAATAAGGTGATCTTAAATCTCAGGGTGATTTAGTTGGAAAATAAAGAACTTGTACAAAATGAACTAAGCTGGGGCACAAGAGTTGAAACTTGATAACTGAACTGGTTTTTATTTACTATGTCTGAAAATGTAGTTGGGTGTTTAAATCTCAGGGGGATTTGGATTGATAGTAATGAATTTACAGGAGTGAACTTGGACAGAGGACAAGAGCTAGAGTTTTATAATTGTTTTCATCATATTTACTATGTCTGAAATACAGAGGGTAAAAATTTCGGGGAAATTGATGGTTTATTTACAAAGACTTGAGGGTGGAAGAGGGTGGGGGACGAGAGCTGGAGCTCAGTAACTGACTTGATCTTATTTACTAACTTTGAAGTATGTCTGCTTTTAATTTTAGGGAAATTGATGGGTTATTTACAAAGATACGAAAGAGAATTAAGGCGGGGACGAGAGCTGGAGCTCGATAACTGACTTGATTTTATTTACGGTGTCTGAAATACAGAGGGTAAAAAATTTAAGGGAACTTGATGGTTTATTTACAAAGATACGAAAGAGAACTAAGGCGGAGGACAAGCGCTGGAGCTTGGTAACTGTTTTGATCTTATTTACGGTGCCTGAAATATAGAGGGTAGAAATTTCAGGGAAATTGGACTGATACTAACGAAGATACGAGAGAGAGCTAAGGCGGAGGATAGGCGCTGGAGCTTGGTAACTGTTTTGATCTTATTTACGGTGCCCGAAATACAGAGGGTAGAAATTTCAGGGAAATTGGACTGATACTAACGAAGATACGAGAGAGAGCTAAGGCGGAGGATAGGCGCTGGAGCTTGGTAACTGTTTTGATCTTATTTACGGTGCCCGAAATACAGAGGGTAAAAATTTCAGGGAAATTGGACTGATACTAACGAAGATACGAGAGAGAGCTAAGGCGGAGGACAAGCGCTGGAGCTTGGTAACTAAATTACTGTATTGAACTACATTTGAAATATGATTATTTAAAATTTTAGAGGGTTTGGAATGATAGTATTCATTATACGACAGGGGACTAAGGTGGGGGAACGTGAGCTAGAACATGCTTACTAACATGATTTATTTGTGTAAAACTGACTTGCTTAATGAAAAGGAGCAAACATACGATGTTGGAAAATAGTTGAACTGAATGAAAGGAGAGAGAGAGAGAGAGGAGGGACGGTTGAGATATTATTATGGAGAAGATAAGATAAGAGGTCTGGCTGGCCGGGCGTAAGGTAAATAAAGGTGACGCGAGAGATTGCGAGGTAAGGGGGGAGGGAGGGGGGTGTGATGTACGAAACCCTGAAAACCATGACTTACACAGGTGATTTTCTAAATTTATATGAATAACTAAGGCTTACATAGACAATTTTGTAAGTTGAAAACATGTAAAATATGTCCGTAGAGTTCTCCTGGAAGCCCTAAAGAGCTACATACGTTACTTGAATTTGTCCCATAAGGCCTTAACAAACTTCTATGTCTCGGAAATTATTTTCTCATAAGAATTCCATACTTCTAAAATCTGTGACACAAAATTTACCTGAAAACCCTGGCTCACACAGACGATATTGGAACCTCAAAACCCTGGCTCACACAGACGATATTGGAACCTGAAAACCATGGCTCACACAGACGATATTCTAAATTTACCTGAAAACCCTGGCTCACAGACACGATATTTCCCAGAAATAAAATATCGTCTGTGCGTTGCCATCCCTACTACTCTCTACACCTGTGTCAGGTCTCCCTACACCTGTGCCGGGTCTATATTGGATCTTTACACACGTATATTGGATCTCTCCACACCTGTACTGGTCTCAGTTTTGGGTCTCTAGACCTGTATTGGGTCTCTACACATGTAGGGTGGGAGGTGTATTATCTATACCTGTAAAGGGTCTCTTCTTCTCTACTCCACTATTGGGCTTCTATGCCCCATAATGGGTTTATTACACTTTTATAATTAGTTTCTGTGACGATATCAACGCCAGCTGTTGAGCGCACCTGACAACATTTTCTGTTCCCCGGTGGCAGGCTATGATCTGACAACTGAGTAGGGGGGACAAGACTCCCCCTGCGTACCATCTTCTGGGCCCCCATTGTCACCGAATACTTACTAAATGGGTACCAAAGTCATGCAGGAATACCAGGCCATATCCGTGCAGATGAAGCTACAATACGTGCAACAAAGATCGGGAAAGTATACCAGGAGCACATACCACAGAGTATACCACAGAGTGTAGCACAGAACTTATGAGTCATAAATACTCTTGCACCGTGCAAGTAAGACAAATGCGCAACACTCCGTGGGCCAGACAGAGGTTTAAGGGCCCAAGCAGGAATATCCTTGCAATGATGGCCCCCGCCTCTTAGTCTCGTGGCACCATCGCGGTGTGGCACCCATCTTGTGGGTTACCATAAGTGCCAGTTCGCGTCGCTACACACACTAATTGCCTCATTAGAGTAATCACGGATGCTTGGCCTTCCCTCACCATCGCTCTTAAGAGCGATCAACATTGTGCGTGTGCCGTGGGTGTGCGTGCACTCTGCCCAGCAGACGTGCCTGCTTGCGTGCCAGCTTTTTCAACAGCAAACAATGTTTGCAGCTGGTAATTTGTGGGAAAAAACTGGTCGTTTGACTCCTCCCATGACTGTTAGTGATCAACGGTGCTTAAGTTGAGCTCTTGATGTTATACTAACACCAATGACCAGCGGAGTTGAGCCCTCGGTGTTGGAACTCAACACATTATGCTAGAGTTCAATAGAATATTTCTCGATGTACTTAGATTGAGTTTACTTTAGTTCTCAATTATCTTCAGGATTAAATGGTATGCTTGATGGATAAACTCTCGTCGAGACTTTAATAACCCTCCAGAGGTTGATAAGCCTTAATAACCCTTCAGAGGTTGATGGGCCTTAATAACCCTCCAGAGGTTGATGGGCCTTAATAACCCTCCAGAGGTTGATGGGCCTTAATAACCCTCCAGAGGTTGATGGGCCTTAATAACCCTCCAGAGGTTGATGGGCCTTAATAACCCTCCAGAGGTTGATAAGCCTTAATAACCCTTCAGAGGTTGATGGGCCTTAATAACCCTCCAGAAGTTGATGGGCCTTAATAACCCTCCAGAGGTTGATGGGCCTTAATAACCCTCCAGAGGTTGATGGGCCTTAATAACCCTCCAGAGGTTGATGGGCCTTAATAACCCTTCATAGGTAAGGCCTTAATAACCCTCCAGAGGTTGATGGGCCTTAATAACCCTCCAGAGGTTGATAAGCCTTAATAACCCTTCAGAGGTTGATGGGCCTTAATAACCCTCCAGAAGTTGATGGGCCTTAATAACCCTCCAGAGGTTGATGGGCCTTAATAACCCTCCAGAGGTTGATGGGCCTTAATAACCCTCCAGAGGTTGATGGGCCTTAATAACCCTTCATAGGTAAGGCCTTAATAACCCTCCAGAGGTTGATGGGCCTTAATAACCCTCCAGAGGTTGATGGGCCTTAATAACCCTCCAGAGGTTGACAGGCCTTAATAACCCTCCAGAGGTTGATGGGCCTTAATAACCCTCCAGAGGTTGATGGGCCTTAATAACCCTCCAGAGGTTGATGGGCCTTAAACCAAAACCAAATTGCTTGGGGGAAAGAGCATCTTGAATTACTACCTATGCAGTATTTAAGCACAAATCTTGGATCTAAACAGCAGCTGTCATTAGGAAGCTTACCAATCCACTCCGATATGTTTGGAGTCAATCACCCAATCCACTTTAACGAGTTGAATGAAGAGATGAGTTTGAGGGTAGAAACTTGTCTCATTCCACGTTCACGCTGTTTTTACCCAAAGAGAACATGTGCAGTCTATAGTCAATCAATCAATCAGCCTAGACACTATGCCTCACTTGCCTGAAGAGGGCGGAAATAGCCTAAATTACTCTATCCTCTTGAGCTGTATCTTAGTGTTTCAATAAAGCGTAATTGAACCTCAATTACCAATGCATTTTAGGCACGGAAACGTTTTTCCCCTGTACGAGTAGTCAAGACATGAAATACATTACAAGAACACACAGAGATCACACTAACGTGATGCATCAAATGAACAAATCCACAGGATCCAGTAAGTTCAGCAGAACTTCGGTTTCAACCCTTTTAACCCTGTCGTAGCTCAGTCGATTAAGGCAGTGTCTGGGATGCTCCCGGACGCAGGTTCGAATCCTCGTCGCGGCCCTTGTGGATTTGTTCATTACAAGAAGTCGTTGAAGCCACCTGCTCCCAAAATTTTAAATCTAGATACAATAATGAAAAACGTGAGAATAGTAGGTTAGTGGACGGGGGGACCAGGAGCTACACCTCACCCTCCCTAGTCAATGTCAGGTAAGTACTGTTAGACAAGCACCGTCCCACCGTAAACCACCACCACCACACTGTAAATAAGAATGGACGAGCCTTACATCAACAAAAACACTTGAGACACAATAATTTGCATACGCGAAGTAACCAGGTAATTAAGATGATAATCACAGGAGAAGCCGGTGAATGGAGAAAGTAACTGGCTTGTTCACCCCCTGTTTTGGTCAACGGTCAACCATGGCTGCCTGCCTGCATGCCTGCCTGGCTGTCTGTCTGTCTGCCTGCCTGCCTGCCTGCCTGCCTGCCTGCCTGCCTGGTTGTCTGTCTGTCTGCCTGCCTGCCTGCCTGCCTGCCTGCCTGCCTGGCTGTCTGCCTGCCTGGCTGTCTGTCTGTCTGCCTGCCTGCCTGCCTGCCTGGCTGTCTGCCTGCCTGCCTGCCTGGCTGTCTGTCTGTTTGCCTCCCTGCCTGCCTGCCTGCCTGGCTGTCTGCCTGCCTGCCTGCCTGGCTGTCTGTCTGTTTGCCTCCCTGCCTGCCTGCCTGCCTGCCTGCCTGGCTGTCTGTCTGTCTGTCTGCCTGCCTGCCTGCCTGCCTGCCTGCCTGCCTGGCTGTCTGTCTGTCTGCCTGCCTGTCTGCCTGCCTGCCTGCCAGCCTGCCTGCCTGCCTGGCTGTCTGTCTGTCTGTCTGCCTGCCTGGCTGACTGCCTGCCTGCCTGCCTGCCTGCCTGCCTGGCTGTCTGTCTGCCTGCCTGCCTGCCTGCCTGCCTGCCTGCCTGGCTGTCTGTCTGTCTGCCTGCCTGCCTGCCTGCCTGCCTGCCTGCCTGGCTGACTGCCTGCCTGCCTGCCTGCCTGGCTGTCTGTCTGCCTGCCTGCCTGCCTGCCTGCCTGCCTGCCTGCCTGCCTGGCTGTCTGTCTGCCTGCCTGCCTGCCTGCCTGCCTGCCTGCCTGCCTGTCTACGTTTCTGTCTGCCTGCCTGCTTGTCTACCTACCTGCCTGCCTGCCTGCCTGCCTGCCTGCCTGCCTGCCTACGTTTCTGTCTGTCTGCCTGCCTGCCTGCCTGCCTGCCTGGCTGCCTGCCTGCCTACGTTTCTGTCTGTCTGCCTGCCTGCCTGCCTGCCTGCCTGGCTGTCTGCCTGCCTACCTGCCTGCCTGCCTGCCTACGTTTCTGTCTGCCTGCCTGCTTGTCTACCTACCTGCCTGCCTGCCTACCTGCCTGCCTGCCTACCTGCCTGCCTACTTACCCAGCCACCCACCCACCTACCTACCTGCACACCACCCACCCTACCTGTGCTGCTTGAGACCCGTTAAGGCAACGCCACACAACACGTCCTCATAAACAATAGTCAAAGGCTCGTTAATCCAGCCTCCACACCCCCTTCCTTCTCCCTCCCCGCCGCTCCCTCCAGCTTATGAATGAAAAACACTTTACACCGTCGACAGGAGGCCTGGTCGACGACGGGGCCGTTGGCCCCGCTGAACCCCGGAATCACCTCAAGGTAGGTAACCAGCTCATTCATAACTAGTGAATAGAGTTTGCTCTCTGTGTTTCCCATGCTCACGGGCTCACCATAGCCCGTGCTACATGGACACTTCGTTCTGAGTAGCTAAATCTGAAACATCATCATCATCCTGCACATACTTACGGGTTATTCATGCCCGTGCCACCTCTTGGATGGCTTAATCTTCATCAATCATCAATCCTGCACATGCAACTCAAGCAAACCATAACACATAACGTGTTCTAGGCCCAGTTATACCCAATATTAATCACGAAAATTAATATTTTGGTTCAGTCTTTTAACAATTACTTATATTCGAGACCGTTTGTGTGTACTTTATAAGTGACAAGTTTTATGCTCTTGAGATGACTTCTATTATTATTATTTATGAATAGCAAGATATGAAAGTTGTCATGATGTTTGTGTGAGAATGGTGGTGGTGGTGGTTGTGGTAGAGGGGGGTGGTGGTAGTGGTTGGAATAGGAATTATCAGGGGGAAAGCGCCAACCCATTACGACTATATAGCAATGGGAAAGGGGTCAGGATAAGCATTTGGGATGGGACGAGGGGAAAGGAATGGTGCCCAACCACTTGGAGGGTCGGGGATTGAACGCCGACCTGCATGAAGCGAGACCAAGGATAGTTCCTCGAGACTATCCACACACTTTACATTTCTACCATCACCGACCCCTCTCAAATCCCCCATCCTAGAGCCCAACTCTATTCCTTCACCTACCCGCAAATGCCCACCTACACACACCTGCTATCTATCCACCTGCCCCCTCCCCCCCCCCCCCCGCCCAATTCACAGGATCAGGCAGCTCCAGACCAAATGATTAAATCTAGCAATTTGGCAAGGACTTCGAGGGATATTGCCTGGAGGAGAGTCGTAACTCTACAGCTTTAAGAGGAAAATGCTTGGCAACCCTTGCAGGCATGATGCTACACACGCACGCATGCACGCACACGCACACACACACACACACACACACACACACGTACACACACACACACACACACACACACACACACACATACATACAAGTGGAATGCATTAGGCAGTGATGTGGTGGAGGCTGACTCCATACACAGTTTCAAGTGTAGATATGATAGAGCCCAATAGGCTCAGGAATCTGTACACCTGTTGATTGACGGTTGAGAGGCGGGACCTAAGAGCCAGAGCTCAACCCCCGCAAGCACAACTAGGTGAGTACACACACACACACACACACACACACACACACACACACACACACACACACACACACACACACACACACACACACACACGTTGCCCAAATCCCCCTGCAGTTTTCAAAATACGATGCCTATCGCAAATATGACTCTTGATCGTTATTTTTGAGCGCAATTCAGGGTGATTGCACTTATTTGGAGTTCCACATTTTGACATCCTTCGGTTTTTAAATCAGTTTTAAAAACTTGTCATTCCCAGCCGTCTTGGCAAGCAAAGTGCCTGATAAAAGGTAGAGAACATGTGAATATGCTACAAGTTGTTGTTTAAGATTCGCTACTTGGAGCATAAAGTTCCAAGTAGCACGGGCTATGGCGAGCCCGTAGTGGACTTACCTGGCACAGGAGCGGGGCAAGTAGCACGGGCTATGGCGAGCCCGTAGTGGACTTACCTGGCACAGGAGCGGGGCAAGTAGCACGGGCTATGGCGAGCCCGTAGTGGACTTACCTGGCACAGGAGCGGGGCAAGTAGCACGGGCTATGGCGAGCCCGTAGTGGACTTAGATGCTACAAACTTATTTCCTCTCCTTTCAAATCCAAATTTTCTAAGTACTAGAAACTAGAAACTTGTGTTGTGCTGCTATACAGTACAGGATGTTATCTTGAGGTTATCTTGAGATGATTTCGGGGTTTAGCGGCGCCTGACAGCTGGGTGGACAGCGCTGCGGATTCGTAGTCTTGAGGTTCCGGGTTCGATCCCCGGTGGAGGCGGAGACAAATGGGCAGAGTTTCTTTAACCCTGATGCCCCTGATCACCTAGCAGTATATAGGTACCTGGGAGTTTGACAGTTGCTACGGGCTGCTTCCTGGGGGTGTGTAACAAAAATGAGGCCCTGGTCGAGGACCGGGCCGCGGGGACGCTAAGCCCCGAAATCATCTCAAGATAACCTGAAGATAACCTCAAGATAATCTTCCTGGGGAAAGACGATGCCTAAAGCCACTAATGCGCATCATTCTGTCACGACACAACTCCAGGTAAGGAAATTAAAGTGGAAATAAATCCCAGGAATAACTGAGGGAAGCTTTGACAAGCCACTGGCCTCCTGTCCCACGTCGAGACCTCTAAAAAAGATGGCGGCCCGCAGATGAACATCATCCCTATATGATCATTATTAGAGGACCAGAACGATTCTTATTGAACTTCAATTGAACCGAATGGATAGTGTGTGGTATGATGCATGGTATGATGAAGGGGGTATGATGGAGGGGGTATGATGAAGGGGGTATGATGGAGGGGGTATGATGAAGGGGGTATGATGAAGGGGGTATGATGAAGGGGGTATGATGAAGGGGGTATGATGGAGGGGGTATGATGGAGGGGGTATGATGAAGGGGGTATGATGGAGGGGGTATGATGGAGGGGGTATGATGGAGGGGGTATGATGAAGGGGGTATGATGAAGGGGGTATGATGAAGGGGGTATGATGGAGGGGGTATGATGGAGGGGGTATGATGAAGGGGGTATGATGAAGGGGGTATGATGAAGGGGGTATGATGAAGGGGGTATGATGAAGGGGGTATGATGAAGGGGGTATGATGGAGGGGGTATGATGGAGGGGGTATGATGAAGGGGGTATGATGAAGGGGGTATGATGAAGTGGTATGATGGAGGGGGTATGATGGAGGGGGTATGATGAAGGGGTATGATGGAGGGGGTATGATGAAGGGGGTATGATGAAGGGGGTATGATGGAGGGGGTATGATGAAGGGGTATGATGGAGG